>NW_019386456.1:977-87815 GCF_000671375.1 Centruroides sculpturatus | reverse complement strand
GTCTATGAGAATGTCCCGGGAAATGCGACACCCGATGTTCTCAAGGTCATCCAGCTATGTAAACAATGACTCATCAGTGTCAAATTTCACAAAAAGGCCAGACAAAGGAAGTTAGACTTTGAAGCTTTTTCTTCAAAATTAAAACTTTTCTTTCGTTTTTTCTTCAGTTTTAAGTATTTTTATGCTTAATTACATTAAATTAATTCATCAGTTTGCGGCAAGTGATTAATAACTTCGATCATGTGCGCGGCCATAATAACGTATCGAAAATAAATCACTTTTCAAATATTAATAGTAGAGGAGTCATTAATCATTCTCTCTTTCACGAGGAAATCAACGACTACTTTTGATGGAATTACTTCAACTTCCTTCTGTAACAGTCTGCTTTCTATCAGACCGGCAGTATGATGACATAACAAAATTGTATAATACAATGTTTCCGGAGAGCATAAAATATGTTTCAAGCGATTTTCATTTGTGCCGATTTTAAATATATGATTCGCTTTTCGCGAAATTTAATTGATTGGCAGATTCCCATTTGATATTTCGATGTCATTGGTAGTTTCTTGGAGTTAACATTAGGAAAATATACAACATTTTAAACTTTGTAAGATATATTTAGAATTGTATCTACTTGACCCGTAAGATTGTGCCATTTCTTACCTTCCGAGTAGCGCAATAAAGGTAACAATGATAGGTTAAAAAACTAAACTGTTTATATAGTTTAATGTTCGTTATGTTATAGTGTTTGATTTATATAACAAAAATGATTATCTTATGTATGAGTTCATTATTATTCTACTGTACACAATTTAAAAGTTTTTGTAAACGCAATAGAACTTTGTAAATATAAATGATATACAACAATATATATATTTGAAATCACTTTAATCTAAAAATCTATTTGGTTGGCAGTTTCACAGAACTTTTGTGGTAAGAAAATTAAGGCTTCATTACATAAATTGAACGGGTGTTATACAAATGCATTACAACCACTCTTCAGCGCTGTTAATAAACAAAAACAACAATACTACAGTTAGGAAACTGACATCACTTATATATTGTATAAAAATTTTTACAAATAAAGACTTACATGTTTCATCGAGAAATAACACTCTTCCACTTTCACATACGTTGTCAATGTTTGCGTTTTTCATGAACTATAGAAAGCGCTGAATTTTTACAAAATGGTTACTTCACCAGGGCCACTTGTAAATAGTCAGTATAAAATGAATTATAGATTATTATCTGAGTTAATGAATTATGTTGCTTGTAGCAGTTTATCGAAAAATTTTAATGAAGAATAACAATTATTGCTAGCGGGACACGTCATTTTATGTGGCATCATCGAGAAAAATCAGAAAGATCGTTCTGTACATTTATGTGCTCTTTCTTTGAAAACACCAGCGTTGACATCTGTCCAACATAAAATTACTGGAATTTTAAAGTTTATCGAAATATCAAATAAAATTAATAACATAAGTTGTTCCTGAAAAGCTGGACAATCGGGAATATGCAAACATTGCTTGGCAGTATTATTGTAGGTTAACAGGTAAACATGTTTTTTTTCTACAACAAGATACGTATTTTATTGTAATATAAGCAGCTAATTAGTANTTAACACTAAAGAAGTAATTGCTTAAAAGTTTTTACTGGCTTCAATAGCTAAGTCTATGAAAACAGTAAAAACTGCTACTTGCGTTATTGTACATAGTTTATACTGTAATGTGTTGAAGGAATGTTGTTTTCTGACTGCTAGCTTAGGAATTGTGCTTTTTTCCTTTTTTCTTGGTTAAGGATGGACTAAACATTGAAGTCTTTCTGCATGTGAAAGTGTAATTACACTCAAATTTTATAAAATATGCAACGTTAGAAAAATATGTCTAAATGGAAACAAAAAACACGAAAGAGGAAAATAATNAATAAATTTGTTTGAGATAAATTAATTAAATATCAAATATATATATATCAAACAAAAAAAAAAATCTGTTGTCTAAATATTACAAGATTCATATGAAAAATACACGTTCTGTAATGAAAATTTCTGGACTCGGGTATATTTAAACGTCAAGAAGTTAAAAAAATCAGAGTTTCTTCTGTATGTATAAATGTTAGTGCGTGTGTGTAGGTGGTAGGAGACACGATGATTTTTACCCACTTTGAAACGTGGAAACCCCTGTGCATTTTGAGGAATATTTATATTTTGCAGGAAACTTTGTTTTCTAAAGTGCTCGATGCCAATAAATTTTGGTCGTTAAAAGTTGATTGAATAAAAATGTACAGTGTTGTCTGTCATTTCTTGAGTGCATTCTGATTTAATTATAATTTTTTTCATTATTATGNACTTCATTTATTAACGTAATTAACAAAATATTTATTCTTCCAATTATTTTCAGTAATTATACATAATTACAGTCATTTAAATTGACGTGTTTTGATAAACATATCATTATAATTGTAATAAGGAATTTTCGTGTTGAGCAGTAGTTTTAATAATAAAAACATTGAACAAAATCGATAAATTAACGAGTTAAAAACTTCAAATAATCCGTAAACAATTTTTATGATGGTACCCTGAAATCTACAGCTACACCTGAAGAATGATTTGTCTACGATATTTTGTGCTTCGTAAATTACATTCTGCAATCTGATATTTGCCACAATAATCAAACATTCAGTTAATGAGAGAATAATTTTGCAGTAACCTATAACAAAATTTTATAGTTGCGAATTATTTTGTAATTTTTAATACAAATATAATCGGTTTTTATATTATTGTTTAGTATATAATATTAATTAAATAACGAATTGCTAATTTATACATGGCTTCCCAAGGCAATATCTATAAAACGATTGAAAAACAATAGTTAGACGCAGGTTTTATTCTAATTAAAAACTAGGCGATTTTAAATGATAATTATTTACTACACACAACATATCGCGAAGAAATTTTTTTTAGTGTATATATATATATTGATTCTAAATCATATTTACCCGTTACTAAAATTGTTTACTATGCAATTAAAATAAAAAAATAGTTTCAATTTATCGATTTTCTTTGAGGTTTTCTGGTATGAAAACACGCAAAAATCAGTTGTAATATCTTCCATATCTCATTGTGTTGGCTTTTCGTTCAGAGACATGAATACCTATTTAATTCTCTCTCTGATAATCTTGTTCCATATATCTGTTGCTGCGTTTTCTAACGGTAAGTATAATAATTTTAACATTTCAAAACAGGGTTCTTATATGCTTTAATTTATTAATTAGATTATTTTTGAATAAAATAGAAAAAACATTTNGTTGTATTGTATATTATCAAAATACGTGGTGAAATTCACGTATCTTGGTGACTTATTGTTTAGATCTTACAATAGCCTTTTGCGTGTTTGCACAGAAGTTTGAATTAGAGAAAACTTTAAAAGAGGTCGATAAATTAGGAACTTTTTAAATGTTATTTACTAAAGATATCGTGGTTAAATTTTTCTTTTATCATCTACTGATTTTTGAATGCATATATCTTTCATTCAAATTTTTAAATGTAATTTAATATTTCAAAATTGCATAGTTTATCGATCTCCTTTAATGTATTGTGTTATTCAAACTTCTTGCACATTATGTGAAACCCTTTGTAATATCTTAAAAATAGGTTATCAAAAGACTTAATGGTAATTCTTTGTAGTGATGTATATTAATTATATACAATATAGTGAGAGTAAATCTCTTCCAATAAGAGATTATACAAAGAAAATAAAAGCTTTTTTTTAACTCTTTGTGGAATTGCGTACAATTACAGCTTGTTATCCTAGTATTGTTCATTTTGTAGAATTTTAATGCCACTTATGTAAGCAGAATGTAATGTTTACTAAACTTCATCACTTCTTACAGTGTGAGTCATTGTAAATATAGAGAGATTATTAAGTTCTTCATATTATTTTCATTAACTTTTAATGATGTGGGTGTATTTAGTCAATTAAAAGATAAAATTTAATTGAAATGTAGCGTGTTTAAAAAATATTTTATTAAAGAATTATTAGACTTAATATTTTTTCTACTAGTTTTAATAATTATATTACTATAATTGAATCTCTTAAAATTAATTATGGAAAATGTCAATTTTCAATTGCTTCTTCGAGAACATGCATGATACATAACTAACATTATATATCATTTTGACTTTTCATTTTATACTAGTATAAGAATAAGTATTAATTTTATAAACATAATTATATATGAGGTAACAATAAACAACTGTTAGTTATAGCTCAGCAGTGTCTAAGGAAAAAGATTAACTCTGTTGATTATTTTACCAAGTAGTTGGCCATGTAGAGTTTTATGAGTTTTATTTTTATGTCTGACATTTAAATAACGGCCAATTTCCTATAAAAGATCATTAGGAGGCCCTCTAAAAGTGCTTTAGTAAGACCCTTAAAGTTTGTTTAATATTTGTTTATTTGAAATCTTTTTATTAATGATGGTATTATAGAGATGCATTTTACGTTGTATTTACTAGGTTAGATGGCGTTTGCACACCTATATTCGTCATGTTATAAGAATACAGTAGAGTCTTGAAAACTCGGCCTAATGTGGACCGAAGGGTGGCCGAGTTTGTGAAAATGCGGGTTATCGGAAATGGGGTTAAAAAAATAAGTATGAGTGTTTCCTCAGAAAATACTGTACTGTATTGCTTACTTGAGAGTACAACAGAGAATAAACTGCCCAAATACCCTTAAACAAAGGAAAAGTACGTTTTTTATGAAGGCATACAGCCTTTACTACATGAAAATGAAAATTAATGAATACAATGTGCACAGTAATTTACCTAATAAGACAAACCTCAGAAAAATACTTTATGAAGCATAAAGCTGTCTATAATAAAAATTAATTAATTAACTAAGGATTGTTTTGCCCTACCAGGGTGTGGCCGAGTTATCCGGACTGCCGGGTTATTGAGTGCCGAGTTTTCGAAACTCTCCTCAAAAACTCGTAAACTCGCCTCAAACTGGTAAACTGGTAAACTCGCCTCAAATTATTTCACAAAATGAATATTCTGGCACAGCTTCTCTTTGCTGGTTGCCCTGTTATCATATACATCATTGAATACTTCCTATAAAAGTTTTAATATTCTAATTTCATAAGTCTACCTCGAGTTATTTTAGGCTAGTCATAATTAACAGATGATAACTAAAAGCAAAATTGTAAACACATGTACCGAAGCAAACACAATATGACCGTCAAAGACCTAGTGTGTTCTGCTGTGTGCATGTATAACGATGACAACACATTGATATTAATAAGAGGTCGAATATGATTGGTTCAGCAATTTTCTAAAAGAAACTTCTAACATGACACTTTTCTTATGCATATACTTATACGTTATGCATAAAGTTATAACAGATGGATTTATAATGTAAAATGCGTCGTACGCAAATTCTATATTATGTTAGATATGGATTATGTTATTGTCTTAAATACGATAAGATTAATATTATTTAAATAAAATTTTATGGTATACACTAAAATTGTATGTGTATACCAATGGATTGAGACAAAGCCTATTTGGATGAAGTGCAAAAAAATTGTCTTTTTACATTGTTTAGATGTTAGATATAACTGAAAAAGAAACGAAAAATTTCACTTGGCCTCCAACGAGATGGCCAAGTGGAATTTTCTGGTGGTGGCAAAGCAAAGCCATTGATTTCACTAAATATCTAATGATGTATAACATCAAAAATAAAAATGAAGGAATATCACTTTTGTCAATTAGTATATTAACCACATCTGAATTATTCGAATACCCCAAATAATTAGTGATCTTAATTAATAACTTTCAACTTTTTGCTTTTATAGATTAATTACTTTGTCTTTAATTGATGATGCAATAATTATAATCCTCAACGATGTTTATACAGTACACAAAATATATCTGTAGCAATCCAAAAGAAATAAGGCAAACATATTTGTTAACAAACGATATGTGTTTATTAATAACTATATATTAACTTATTATTCATATTCTTTGTAAAGTAAACCTCATGTAATTTAGACGCCTGTAACTCAAAATACATATCATTTTTACAATAATTAACCAGTATTTATTCATCTTTGTATGATTTCTCCTGTTTCCTCAATAGTGTGTGATAAGTCTCCCAATCAAAAACTTAGTGCTCACATATTCAAATATAATTAACGAAAGTAAACTTATACGCTTAAATGGCAAAAAGTTTGATTTGGGATAGGGATGAATTGTATAAAAATTTATAAATGCTAATAACGAGTAGAATCGTCATGAATTCCAGACACACACGACTTCATAATCTCTCCATCCTCCCGCCCTCTAATCACTAAAATTTAATAGCATTACTCCTCTTGATAGACAAATTTCTTTGCAAAGTTTTAAAAATTTTCAACACAAAAGTCATCAAGTTTCAAATAGAATGAAGAAAATTGTTTCCCTACATACAAACACACTAACATTCATATATACAGATATAAACCTAAAAGTTGTTTTGCATTTTTCGACATCACCAGCGCTCAAAACTACATTCTAATACAACGAATACACCAGCAGTTCGATTCCCTGTACACTAAGAGTTTATTCCTGTTTTCGCGCCCTGCCAGGACAGGCTGGCCGAGAAGAGTTTTCTTGGTTTTTTCCACGTTTCTAACGCCTGAATAGGCGGAAGTGATCGTTAAACGACCTCATGGAAGGTATTCCCGCTACTCAGATCGCCCAAGTGTTGCGTTGCTGTAACTTAAACAAACGATGTATGTTTGATTAATTAACCTAATTTTTGTGATTTTATATATGGAATAAATCCTTGTAGTCAAATATTGCAGTACTCGCTGATAATATTCGCCTATTTGTAATTAATAACTTTTCTTTTATTGCAGTAAACCAGCATAACTATGTTTGGAAAATTGCTGGAATTCAGGTAACAAATACTTTTAATAATAATTGCATTTTTTACTAAAATTTCACAAACTTTTTTTATTTTGCAGAACAAAGTTTACATGACTTTAGATAAGACTGGAAAGGAAATAGTGGCAGGGTTAAATTACAATATGTTTAAAATTATTCAAGAGAGGCTTAATTTCAGGTAATTTAGTATATTTATACAATAGAATTTTGTTAATTTAAATAAACCTGATTACGCCGGATGCCACTCTGTATCAGTTAATTATTTGAAAGAAAAAAAACAATGATTTTACAAAATAATAGTAGCTTCCTNTGTTATCCTAGTATTGTTCATTTTGTAGAATTTTAATGCCACTTATGTAAGCAGAATGTAATGTTTACTAAACTTCATCACTTCTTACAGTGTGAGTCATTGTAAATATAGAGAGATTATTAAGTTCTTCATATTATTTTCATTAACTTTTAATGATGTGGGTGTATTTAGTCAATTAAAAGATAAAATTTAATTGAAATGTAGCGTGTTTAAAAAATATTTTATTAAAGAATTATTAGACTTAATATTTTTTCTACTAGTTTTAATAATTATATTACTATAATTGAATGTCGTAAAATTAATTATGGAAAATATCAATTTTTAATTGCTATTTCGAAAACATGCATGATATATAATTAACCTTATATATCATTTTGACTTTTTAATTTATACTAGTATAAGAATAAGTATTAATTTTATAAAAATAATTATATATAAGGTAAGAATAAAAAACTGTTAGTTATAGCTCAGCAGTGTCCAAGGAAAAAGAATAACTCTGTTGATTAGTTCACCAAGTAGTTGGCCATGTAGAGTATTATGAGTTTTCTTTTTATGTCTGACATCTAAATAAGGGACAGTTTTGTATAAAAATTTCTTTAGGAAGCCCTCTAAAAGTGCTTTAGTAAAACCCTAAAAGTTTGTTTGATATTTGTTTATTTGGAACTTTTCTATTAATGACGATATTATAGAGATGCATTTTACGTTGTATTTACTAGACATTATAATTATAAACACATAACGTTAGATGGCGTTTGCACATCTATATTCGTTATGTTATAAGAATATAACAAACATGGAAGCCATTAAATCTCTGGCTTTGCTTTCTCCTGGAGATATAATGAAGCTCTCGCTTTTTCAATTAAACAGGAATTCCTTTCAATTTAAATTTTACATAAATGTATATATAAGTGGTAAACTCGCCTCAAATTATTTCACAAAATGAATATTCTGGCACAGCTCCTCTTCACTGGTTGCCCTGTTTTCATATAAAACATTGAATACTTCTTTTAAAAGTTTTAATCGTCTAATTCGGTAAGTCTACCTTGAGTATTTTTAAGCTAGTCATAATTAACAGATGATAACTAAAAGCAAAATTGTAAACACATGTACCGAAGCAAAAACAATATGACCGTCAAACACGAAGCGTATTCTGTTATGTGCATGTATAACGATGACAACACATTGACATTAGTAAGAGATCAAATATGATTGGTTCAGCAATTTTCTAAAAGAATCTTTTAACATGACACTTTTCTTGTGCATATACTTATACGTTATGCATAAAGTTATAACTAACGGATTTATAACGTAAAATGCGTCGTGCGCAAATTCTATATTATGTTTGAGTAGCTGTTACCCGCGACTTCGCCCGCGGAGGTTTTGCAAGCAANGTCGGATAACCGAAAAATATGAAAAAATACATTATTAATATAGTATATTAGTATAACTCATGTAATTAGTATATTAGTATATCGCTATTAACCTACTACGCGTTGAATTTTCATCGATGTTAAGCCTAACAAAAATTTTTTAAAAAATAATAATCGTCGCTATTGTATCGTTAAAAATTAATAAATTAAACCTCGTTTAAATACTGGCTTGCTTTCATGGTCGAGCTAGTGTTGTCAGCTAAAACACGTAAAAATACTATTAAAGTAGCCAAGACATAGCCAAATATTGTAGCGCCACATCACTAGCGGACATTTAAATTTGCCGACTAGAACGGTCGGTTAACCGATGTGACAGTTAATCGGGGGTCGGATAATCGATGCTCTACTGTAATTTATTGATAATTATTATTGTTAAATATTAGAAAATAATTAGCATAAATTATAAATTGGCGTGTTTCACCTTCACTTCTGTTTAAGTTTATTTTCCTAGACATGTTGGATGTTTGTTTTTTACTTCTACTGGTGTTTATGCTTTTACTATGACCTCGAGCGTTTTGGTTACAGGCGTTATATGATTGCTTATCTTATTTTTTACTACAGAAATTTTTTTACCTTGAAAGATTTATTTTTCTCCATGTTAATTATTATTAACTATCTTTTTTGATTGATTCTCATATTTATGTGAATTTTGAATTTGCCGATATTTTTTAAAATTAAGTTTACGCATTATGTTTTTTTCTACGATGTTTATATATAAAATATCAGAAAATTAAAATATTAATTAAATGTTATCAGAAATGCTAAACTATAAGTACAGTGTGTTTTACAGTACTATTAATTACTGTCAATTATCTTGTAAACATATTTATTATTTTAATTTTTATAAATTATTTAATTTGATGCAACACAACACAATCAGAATAAATTAATTACCGTTGCGCGTTATTTGACATAGGGGCAGAACTCGATTCAATTACTTCTTCATTTCAAATGTTAATTACAGAGTGTTATTTTAATGTAATTTTACAAATAATGTATGTTTATTATAATTAATGAATCTATATAAGAATATTCTATGCTTTTAAATAAAACAAAGCGATTATAAAAATAAAATCAATGGGTTGCATCTAGATCATTTGTAAAGAAAGTTTTATGATTTTAATTTTTAAAACTTGAGATTTTTATATATATACAGTAGAGCGTCGTTTATCCGAAACGTCAATTATCCGAAAGCATTCCAGTTGGCAAATTTAAATTTTCGATAGTGCTGTGGCGCTGCAATCTTTGGCTATAAATTGGGCTACTCCAATATTTTTTTGTTGGTGTGTGTTTTTTAGCTGGCAGCACTGGCACTTTTGTGTGGTGTTTCTCTGAAGACTGTGTGTCCTGCTGAATCGAACGTTTTTGATACTAGATCACCTTCTAAAGTATCTATTTTTTGGTTTTTATATTTTTCAATATATTTATTTTGGTTGTAAGAAATAAAGAAATAATTTTTAACGATACAATAGCCACGATTATTATTTTAAAAATTATACGTTAGGCTTAACATCGACGAAAATTCAACGCAAAGCGACACGCAATGGAAAAAAATTTCAACACGGGATAGGTTAATATATTTTTTCGTACATAATCAGTTATCCAAACAACCTCAGTCCCTAATTGATTCAGATAAACGATGCTCTACTGTATTCAGATTAGGCGAATTTAAAATGTAATTATTTATTACAAGTAGTATAGGATTGACAGGCTCTGGATTAATTTTGTAAAAGTTTAACAATTTATAACTTTTATTCCAGAGTCTGTATCCTTTTGAGGGAAAGATGTCGAGAAGGGGCAAAATACAACAGATTTTGGCATAATTCCAAAATCGCTCAAACGATTCTGAGATAATTTGTATCCCAGAATCTCTAATGCCCCTCAAAACCAAACCTTTTTTGATGCACCTTCGGATATACTTTTCTGCATGATTTGAGCAAGAGTTTCTGGGATAAGTCACCTTGGTTATTTATTTTTTAAAACTAATATTTATTTAAAGTTTATGTATTTTAATATTTATATAAGAGAATTAAAGAAATATAACTTTTATATTTCGATATATTTTTTGTGCAAAATTATTATTTAGATGTTAAAAAAATAACGAATAGCGCATATAATCGCGAATCAAAACGTGCTACTCGCTATTTTTAGTTCAACTATTCTTTTTCACTATATATATAGACCCACACACAGGCTGAGTGTTTAATTAAATGATATTTGACTTGTTAGTTTATTTGTCTTTTAAATCTATTTTTGTGTCAGTGTTTAAATAAATGACAAGAACGATTTTCTCTTTCTTTTTTACTTAAATAAAAAATGATAATATTAAAAACAAGGATTTTAATCTGCTATAAAATTTATTTCTGATTTTAAAACTATAGTTACCTGAATATTGTACTTCCACAATTCTAGATTTCATCTTTAATACGGACTAATGAAGATACAATATTAATAGAAGGCAGATAGAACATATGTAGAAATGAAAGCATTTATACTCTAGTTTTTTTTTCTTTTAAATTACTATGTTTTTTCTCTTCAAGTTTTTCTTTCTTTGTCTCATTAGACATTAATTAATTTAAAACACCTTGATGTCCGCACCCGAGCACTCTCGAGTATGTAACATAGCGTTACGAAAAACTCGGTCGTTAGAGCCACTTTTGAAATTTTTTTGGAATTTTTGGAATGTTTTGTAGGTCTCCAAATTTTTTCAAAAATTTTTACTCGCGCGAAAAAATTATATCGCGATATTAATCAACCTTTAATTACGCGCGATTAACGCTTAATTTTTTAATGGAATTTTTTAATGAAATTTAATTAATTGTTCTAAAGTTGTAGTGCACAAATTTGACTTCGGTAAAATTATTTAAAGCTACTTTTTAATGTTAGAAACAACCTTCAATAGTTTTTTTAATTTTTTAAGTTAATATATTTTATTACATATAAGTTTAATTAAAGCGTCAGAAATCGCAATTAAAATTTTAAATTTTTAAAAATATTTAAAAATATATGGCCAGCTAGTATTCACCTTTTTTTAAATCTTGTCCTCCCTGAGACGTCTATGAGAATGTCCCGGAAAATCGGACACCAGATGTTTTCAAGGTCATTGAGCCATGTAAACGATGATTCATCAGTGTCAAATTTCGCAGAAAGGGGAGACAAAGGAAGTTAAACATTGAAGCTTTTTCTTCAAAATTAATGCATTTCATTCTTTTTTTTCAGTTTTAAGTATTTTTTATGTTTAATTAAAAATTCCTTTAAAAACATTCGCACGGCAAGTGGTTAAGTGTAAAAAAAATCTAATTATCCAGGTTAGTCATTATTGTGTTATTAATTAGAAAGTTTAATTAGATAATTAAACTTTGCACTAAGATGACTTCATTTTTCATAATGAGTTCTCATATTTTCAATGTTTCAGATCAAATATCAACTTTCCAAGCTATATTTTTTCATTATTAATTTACTTCACTTATTAAATGTTATTGTATTAAATGTAAATATAATTAAATCTAATTCATTCCCTTATTAAATGTTAAATTTCCATTAAATTTAATTACCCCATTTTTTAAAACTATAGTTATTAGCAATTGATATAAAGGCGAGAAAAGTAGACAAGTAACTTTTGCTTCCTTTATTAGTTCTTTATTGACTTCTCTCCCTTTGTCTCTGCACATCTTAATCCTACCAAAAAAAAAAAAATGTCTATGGAAGGTAAGTTATTATCTCTCTAGATTTGTTGTTTTTTAAATAAGAAGATTAAATTATTGATTTTTTGATAGTTAATCATGTTTTACACATTGACAACGACTATTTGTAATTGATAATCCACTCACTTCTAAAAAACAAAAATTGCCAAAAAACGATGATATAACAACTGAGAAGAAAAAAAATATGATTGAATTATTTCAAAACACTAATTGTGTTATAAATCAATCCGACGATACTTGGTATATAAATCTCATGGATGTAATTTAAAAATTAAAAAGTATTTTTGGCAGTATTCAAAACAAATTTAATATTCCCATCAAGGAATTACATTTTTTTTTAACAAGTCCTTTCAGCTATTCAAAATATTTAACGGACGACATATAAATAATTAGATTACATGTAAGTAATTGTTACAACTTTATAACATAATATTTTTTTAATGATGAAAATGAATTAATTGATTTTTTAATCATAATCATTGAAGACATTTCTCTCTCTTTCTTCAAAGAAAATAGTTCTATGTCATCATACAAGAAAATATTTTTATAAAGACCGTCCTAGATTACTTCAGGTAAAATTTTTAGAAAAATGTTTTATTCGCTAGTAGATTCAGTGTTTCAAAATTTTATGCAATGCTATCGTAAATCCAATGTCGACTATGTTAATCCAACGATTTTTTTCAGAGATATAAACTCTGAATTATTTAATATAATTCAAATTTTGGAAACTATTATAGAGTTCGATTTGTTATTAGTCTTAATGTAATAATATATAAATGCATAGAAACAAGACATAAATATGATTTTAAGAATTTTTTACAAGTTACACATAACAAATTTTATCTACATTTCTTGCCTGGAAAAATATCGATAATGAAATAGAAAAAATTCTAGGACACATATCGATCGCTGTTATATTAGGTAGCGAATAAATAATTTATAAACTAGATTTCATAGATGTTTATAGATCAGCATTTGATAGATATAATGGAGGCTGTGAGTGTATAATTCGTTGTTATTTTGAAAAATATCAAAAAACGAATTAGGTTTTTTCAAATACAAAGCAAAATCGTTAGCAATATCAGAATTTGTAAGTTTAATTGAAAGCTAAAATGTATTCGATTTCTGGAGAGTGCTATGAGAAAAAAACGGCATAAGGCATAAATAAATCAATTGTTAAAACAGCTTTTCATCACGAGCTTTATAAAGCTACTCTATTCAGAAACAACAATTTCGCCATATTCAAACTCAGATAATAAGTAAAACTCATGTAATCACAAGCCAGTTTCAAAATTTAATTTTTTATGATGAAAAATATATTTTAAGTACAGCTCTCCCTTGATAGTCCGGCGTTTTTAATCTGACATGCTCAGTAGTGCAACGCACCTCCCGTCAAGGTACCTGTCCCCGTTACGTGTCTGCTTGCACAGAAGCATGTCACGACGTGAATCTCCCCATCCAATTCTTACACGATGACACACATTTCGTGTGTTTTCTGTGAGCATTTCTGTTCGAACAGTTGGAGTAGGGAATATTGTAAGTTACTGCTAGCAAAACAATGCAAACTATGTAATTATTTTTGGTAATTTGGGCACTTTTGGTAATCTAATACCTCTTTGGTCCCATACCTGTTGGACTATCAAGGGAGAGCTGTAATAGAATAGATAGTTTATCTTAAGGTCATTATTCTAATTTTTCATAGACATGTTTTTCAATACATTTTATTCAATTTTAATACTTTCTTTTAATTTTATAATTGCAGTCCTTATTTTAAATGTTCTTTATTCTAATAAAAGAGAGAGAGACAGAGAGTATGGTTGTTGTCGTTTATTTACACAAAACATACACCTTCACAAGTGATTTTAATAGAACACACAGCTGTGTGTGTATATATAATATAGCGAGTAGCGCGTTCCGATTTCTGACGGTATGCACTATTCGTTATTTCTTTTAATATCTAAATAATTTTGTTAACAAAAAAATAAAAATTAGAACATAAAAGTTATATAATAATTTTTCAACAGAAGGCGCCGATAATCTCTTAAAATATAAATGTTATATAAATATTAATACTCTTATATAAGTATTAAAATATATAAACTTTAAATAACTATTAGTTTTACAAAATAAATAACAGTGGCATTCCAGCAACTCTTGCTCAAATCACACGGAAAAGTATATTCAAAGGGGAATAAAAAAGGGTGTGGTTTTGAGGGACGTAAGAGATCCTGGGATAAATATTATCTCAGAATCTGTCAAGCAATTTTCGAATTATGCCAGAATCCGTCGTATTTTTGCCGCTGACCGACGTCTTTCCCTCAAAATGGTGACAAGCTCTGGAATAAAAGTTATAAAGTTATAGAATCTGTCAATCCTATACTGCAACTACACACAATATATCGCAGTGTATATATAAAATGTACATATATATATATATATATATATATATTGTTATTAAATCAAATTTACTCTTTATTAAAATTGTTTTCTATGCAATTAAAATTTAAAATAGTTTTCAATTTATCATTTTTCTTTGAGGTTTTCTAATATTAAATTACACAAAAATACTTTGTAGTAACTTCTCTATGTAAGTGTGTTTGCTTTTTGTTAAAAGACATGAATAATTTTCTAATTTTCTCTTCAACAATCTTGTATCATTTATCTGTTGCTGACTTTCCTTATGATAAGAACAATAATTTTATCATTTCATAATAAAGTTTTTTTATGTTTATATTTATTATTTAAATAATTATTGGGTAAAAACATTAATTAAATAATTTTCACAGAAATAAAATATATATGAAAAACATAATGAACAGTGTGTTGTCTATATATTCGAAATTCATACAACATATAAAATTAATGTATTGTAATGAAAATTTTTGCTCTTGAAGATATTCAAATGTCGAATAATGATAAAAAAATCGGGAGTTGTTTTGCATGTATGGAGTTTAGTGTTTTACTTTTTAGAATTTTCGATGCCGTTATATTGTAGTGGTTAAAATTTGATAGAGTGTGAAGTTATTGGTCGCCGTCTCTCATATCTTCACTGCTAACGACAATTTTACTTGTTATTAGCATTTACGCTTTTTATACTACCTTCACAATTAAGCTTTTTGTAAGTGTATAATGTGTAGAAATAACAAAAAAAAATTTTAATAATAAAGTATTATAACAAATGGTGCCGCAAACTCAGTTTCAGTTGTTGCCAGAAATCTGAAGCAACTAGTTTCTGGATTTTTGGTACTATAATGTAAAAATGTTTGTGTTTTCCCTTCACATAACTGAAACATATCTATCACAAAGTTGACGGTTTCGTGATTATTTGTTTTTATTCGACTCAATATCACTTTATTTGTATTTTGGAGAATAATCATACTCTAGTTTCAATTTAATCAAAATTTTTTATATACAATCTGGACTAAAAGACAGTGACCTAGCAGCAGATAACAATGAATCACGCTGTGAAAAGTGGTTCATTCGACTAAATAGAGACTTTTTACATAAGTATGTATATATTAAACTTTTATAAAATATACGTTACTCGCGTAATATATTTAATGGTACACAATTCCACAAAAGTAAATAATAGAAATTATTGTATTTATCTAATAACTAAATATATTGTTATTAGCATCACTAAATGTATGTTCGCAAATAATATTTTTAATTTAAATTTGTTTTATTTGTAATTTTTTACTTAAATTGTTTTTCTTATTTGAAATTTATTTATGGTATTTTAACAATAATTCAATTATATAAATGTATTTGATGCTACAAATGTATCTTAAATGTAAAATCTACTTCAAATATGTAAGTTTGGTTGCTATTCATTTTTTCAAAGTGAGCAGTTTTCCGGTTAACTTCACGTCTAAAAAACGAAAACGAAAATCACTTTTTCACACTTAACAAAGAGCGGGTAGACCATGTGTTGCATTGTATTGTTTCATAAATCCATTTCTTTCAGTTTTTTTTTGTTAGGCTGCAGTTTTAATGTTTGATGTTTTAGTATTCCACTCCAAACATACAGATAACATTACAATTATTAGTGCCTCGATGATTCATCACAATTATACAGTAGACCTTTATTAAAATGTTTGCTATTGAAGCAGAAATTATGTGGTTTTAAAACACCAGTTTGTTACAGCACCCTTTAATGTAAACCTTAGAAATGATAAAATAATTTAGTATGTTGCCATAATAATTGTCATAGCTGCACTGAATCTTCATAGCTCCGTTACAAAATATTATATATACAGAAATTAATACATTAAAGTAATTAATAGTTTACTTTGAAAATTAGTAATTAGTAGTTTACTTAGACAATTAACTTTTCACAGTTTTTATTGCACAAAATGTACTTTTCCATTCGAATGATTATACATTGCACATTTAAGTTTAGCAAATGGTTGGCGCAAGCAAGTTCGTGAGGCCCTTGTTCGATTAAAAGCAAATAAACCCATTTTCTTTTTAAAATTTAAACTTCTTAATTAAATTTCAGATGTCACTGATTCTAAATTACAACAGAGTACAGCCGATGGTCTAAGGAAACAACACATGTGTGTAATCAGCCCTTCGAAAAAATATTTTATGACAGTCTGTTTTCTATTTAGTTGTTACACAAGAGAAACCAGAAAATAGTGTGTTCAGCCTGTCAGAAAGGCGATACTAATGTTCGATAACTTTATTGACCCAGACACTGGTGAAAAGATGCAAATTAGCGAGGATTAATTAAAGATAATTTTATCAAGAGCGATTTAACACATAACAAATATTTACAGAAAGCCGATATGTCCGTTGTACCCATCTTCATAACAGCAGACCGTTATAGAATTTTACATTTTACATCTTATTTGCATTTTGAAAGCATAAAGTTTGTAGTCAAAGAACCTGAAAAAGAAGTCAATTGGAAATCTGTTATCAAGCCATTTACGTATGAAGTATGTTTCAATATTAATTCTATTAATTAAAATATTGCACTATAAATTAATTTATAAATTGTTCAAACTAATTTACGCTTCTATTATTTTCCAGGTGTGGATCGTACTTATTTGTATAATAATTATTTGTGGTATCGCCTTACATAAAATAATGAAATATGATTATTACCGAGATGGAATTTCTAAACAAACGTTAAGAAAGCGCATATATTGGTATCTGTTTTCTACATTAGTCAACCAAGTTAAGTATAGGAAAAATGCATTTTTTATTGTCGACCTTTAGACAAAAACCTGCTCAGATTATAAGTTGTGCTACTACGTACGTAGACGAGATACGAATTCCAGATTCATCTCAGGCACTTTCTCATAAAGAGAGCTGTTATGCCTTAATATAATTAATTAATCACTTCTTTGTAACGACTCTTAATATTAACACGTATTTTTCACTTTAGAGTAATATATGCAGGAAAGCTTTTATTAAAAGTTTAGATATGATTAATTTATATTCACTTCGACAAAAAAATAATAATCTTTTAATTGAATTTTCTAACAGGGGGAGAATTAAATAACGTAAATCGATTTCCTTCTCGAATATTGATTGGAACATGGCTGCTCTCACTCGTGGTACTGATTCCTAGCTACAGTGGCACATTGATGTCATTTCTAACAGCTCCAACCTTTGACCCTATACCAAAAAATATACGTGAACTAGTTCATATGGTAAGAGACGGAACTTACTCGTGTGGTGTTACAAAAGGAAGTGGCTTAACACGATATATTATGGTAAAATACTACCGTTTTATAACAATAAAATTTTCAAGCTCTATAGTTTTAAATACAATTCAATAATTTATTTTTCTAACAGAATTCGCAGTTTGTTGATACAAAATTTCTGTCAGGTTACATTAAAAAAAATGGTAATATTATGAGCAACGAAGAGGGATTTGAAAGAACAATCAGATCGAAATTTTCGTTTATTACTGTCGAAAGTTCTATTAGAAAAATGGCGAAAAGTAGCAAAGAAGTAAAATTTAAAATTTCTGAAGATTCATTTACAACGTTCACTTTGGCGTATGGATTAAGAAAAAATTTTGAATACAAAAATAAATTGGATAAAATGTTAGAGTAAATCTTTTTCACTTTGTATTACTAGGAATAAACAGAACTTCAAATTCATCAAAACCTTAACTTTTTTCTTTTATTTCAGAATTTCTCGTATGTTTGATGCTGGCATAACGAATCGCGAAGTTTATTCTGTGGAAAAGAAGAAAGAAATCACGGAAATTCATGCTTTATCTACAAACGAATTGTTCGGTCCATTTGTTCTTCTTATTTTCGGATATATTCTATCAATTGCTATCCTCATATCAGAGCACATTTACAAAAAAATACTGAAGAAATAATGGAAAGAATTTAAAGTAAAACAAGTAATTTTATGGTTTACTGTGGTAAAGAGAGAAAGCCACTGAATTCTAGTAGTTAGTAAGGACTTTGAAACGAACTATCACTATTCCGATATTTTTTTACGTTCTTTTACTTGAATAGGGGGAAAAATCACTAGAAAGTTCTTTCCGAGTCAGTTTCGCCCTTTCAAATCACATAATAGTAGTAACCCCAACGAACATAATAGTGTTATTACATTGATGTTCCTGTTCTTAAGTATACAAAATGATAAATTATTATAATAAAATACATTTTATTTCATAATGAAGAGTTTTCGTAATAACTTACATAATTTTAGTTTAAATTAGTAGAAACTTTTATTTCTGTTCATACTGTACGGTACGTAAATGGAGAAGAAATAAGACAAAATAATTGTACGAATTATAAATAACCTTAAATGATATACAGTAGACATCAGTTAACGAAATAATCTGTTGCAAGAGTTTGTTCGTTATTCGAATTGTTCGTTAACAGATTATCGATTTACCATAGGTTTTATTAAGAATTTGATTAATTCGTTTCGGAGACTCAATATATATATATATATTTTACCGTATTGCACTATCCACTAGTACACAGAAAACAGCTACTTTTCCATTCGTTTCTGACTTTTAGAGGCTTAATATATCTCGAGTATGTAAACTGGTATATAAATTAAGAAAGAGGTAAACAGATTAACATAAAGAAAAACACTTATTTTAATAAATATACTTCACCCCAAATGCATTTCGCCTGCTAAGGCCTTTTCAGTAAGGTTTCTTACCACCAGAATGCACAACAGGAACAAAATCTCCAAACGACACATCTTTCTCAGTAGAAGATACAACAGAAGACTCTCTAACATCCATGAAAGACACATCTTTCTCACTAGTACCATCGCGTTTACAATCCTTAAATAACACTAACTCTATCCAGCATTCCGCTGGCATCACTCCATTATTCAAATTCATAACATTGCTTTGCATAATTATCGCGAAATGTTCTTTAAATTTTTTCCTAACTATATTTTTTTATATATTATTTTTACATTATTGATATCCAATTGACAATTATTCACGTGACAATGCAAAAAACCGGGGATGTATTAATTTTATTTCGTATTGCAGCGAAATGTTCCAACATCCGTACTTTAAGTTTTTGCTTCGTTTCTCCAATGTAACAATACGGTACTCCACACGTACATTTAAGTCTATAAACCACTCCTTCTTCTTCTATAAAATCTTTCTTTCTGTAAGATTCAGTTCTAATTAATTCAGATAATCTATTTTTTTGGAATGGAGCCAATTGTATTAAATTTTCACAATAATTTTTTTTATATTTTTCGAAAATACCTTTTATATAGGGAAAAAAACATACTTATTAATTTCTTGTTTTTTCTTTACTTAAAATCTTCTTTTTAAGTATTCTTCATACCAATTCTCCAGCAATTTTTTCGGATAATTGTTCAACAAGTACTTTCTATTTATTTTTCTAATTACTTCCATTCTTTTTTCACTTCTAATTGAAAAAAAGCTGAAACTTATTAAGCCTCCAAAAATCAAAAACGAATAGAAAACTAGCAGTTTTCCGTGTACTAGTGAATAGTGCAATACGGTAAAAAATAGTTTATCTGACTCCATTGGTTCTTTTTAGAATATATTTTTTTGATATATTTATTTATTTTATAAATATTTTATTTTTATATTATTTATTTATTACGTTTATTTATATGTAACAGTAAAAATACATATACAGTAGACACTCGTATAAAACGGGTTCATATAATACGGATTCGTATAAACACGCTAAGAGAGACTTGTATAATACGGTAAAACGTCATCGCCGACTCGTGTCGCGACAGGATACTAGACCGCTAGCGGGTATTGCACAAACTGTTCAGTTTAAACAAGCAGTGGACTTTTTAAAAACCATTTATTATTTAACGGCTATAAAAATTATAAATTCATATTAATGTTGTCTCCAAAGTTAAGCGAATTTTTGCAGAAAAATAAGTTATCGGAAAACATGCGCCCGCCGTTCGATGCGCCGTACTGCGATGAAAACAAGCTTAAGCAATGGCGTCGTCGAACGGTGCACACTCGGTAAGTAATCCTGCAATTTTTTGTTTATAGCATAGTTTATATGGATTATTTTCAAAAAAATTATACGTGTTTTGAAAATGTTGAGTCAAATTAGTCTAGAATCGATTAATTTGATGGAAGAAAACCTTTCAAACAGCCGTAGTCCGTAAACTGCATACGTTCCGGGCTGTGATTGGCTCGTGTATTTAAGTGACTCGTACAACATGGTATTCATAAAACACGGAACGTATCTACCGTGTTATTGGAACGTCTACTTTATACGAAGTCTTGCATTTTTATTAGTCATGTTTTTTCCGTTTGTGGGAGTTAAAGAGTCTGTCTAATGTCGATTGCTTTTCTCTCTTCAAGATTTCTCAGAAGTAATTAATAGCATTGTAACTGTAGAGATTCCCAAGCCTATTAACCTCATCCTGCATTGGATGCTATTCTAAGACCGTTGTTCTTTTACTTCTTCAAAAGAAATGTTTAATAGCAGATATCGACATTTATTCTCTTTTTCAGAAGAAAATATATCTTGCCGAGTTTATTGGACTTCTTTATTCAACAGTTCTTGGCATTCTTCTGTCATCAAATCAGTTTTAGTTTCCATTATGAGGTCGTCAATGTTCGTTATTTCTCAAATGTGATTTTTGTTACTTCTTTAGCTGCTTGTGTCCTCTTGATTATACTGTATTTTTCTTAGATAATATTGAACTGCGGCCTACTGTAGACCTGTTCGAGCCATACTGCTAGCAACATCAGATATCTTCTGCTCACTCTCTACCTTTGCTATTATACTCTCACCTTTCGGAAATAAAAACTGATGCAAAACTTAATTATTGCCCTTTCAACACTCTCGAGAATACGATAAATGAATTGTTTTTGTCAGAAAAAAAAGGCTGGATTACAAGAGTGAGTTTCAAAGTTCGGATGAATACTATCCGATCAGTATACGTGGTGTGTTCAAAAAGTATCGGACCTTTGGTCGGCAAAAATAAATTTATTGACTTTGAGGTACAAAACCCTAATCCCTTTCAAAGTAGTCTCCTTGGTAATGTATAAACTTCTCCCAGCGTTCCTGCTATTGCTGGAAACACTGCTGGAACGCATCTGTTAGAATGGCCATCAGCCGGTCCGTCGGATTCCGCACGATGTTTTCTCTCGACTAAATTCGGGTTTCTTTTAGCGGAATTTTCAGCTTGGGAAATAGCCAAAGGGCACACGGAGCCATGCGGGGAGAATACGGAGCGTGACGAACCACAGAAATATTGTGTTTGGCGACGAAAGCCCGAATCAGATGCGCAGAATGGGCGGATGCGTTATCACGATGGAGATGCCAAGTTTTGATCGACCACAGATCCGGTCGTTTGCGTCGCACTGTATCGGAAAGACGACGAAGGACCTCCTGGTAGTACTCCTTTGCGATGGTTTGGCCTTGTGGTGCGTACTCACGACACACCACCCCACGAGAGTCGAAAAAACTGTCAACATGACCTTTGATATTGCCGCGGACCAGCCGCGCTTTTTTTGGCCTCGAGGATCGTCCCCGAAAGCCTGCTGAATCTTGCGAATGGTTGACGCTTGGGTATCGCCAACGTTTTTGGCAAAATTTGATGTAATATCGCTGCTCACGTTGTTCAATCATTTTCCAGCTTGGTGGAATCTGACGAAAGCGCACTACATGACCTCACTCATAGGTCGATTGCCAACGATTGACGCTTCCTGCAGGCGGGAAAAAATTCAGGGCTGTGCATGACTGTCCCCTCCATAAAGCCACCGAAGGAGGCCTCTCGCGCATCATTGGTTTACGCGGAAAAAAAAGGTCCGACACTTTTTGAACAGACCTCGTATACCGGGTTCAACGTCAATGTCTACGTCTCTCGCGCTCCATAAAGTTTTGAATTGTTGTCCGAAGACAAGGGAAGACCAATCGGCATTCATTATTTTACGTCGCTTTTTCCTGTGTTTTATCTGTGAGGTGTTAGTTATTCGATCATGTATTCGTTGACCGAACATGAAAATCTTTTGCGAAAGTGTTCGTTATCCGATTTGTTCGTTAACCGATCACCCACTGTATTTAAATTAATAACTTTAAAATATAAACAATTTTTGTTTTGTTTGCAATTAAAGTTAAACAATCAGTTTATAATTGTTTGTTTTCTACCATAAATTTTAATTTATTCCAAAATAGAAAATTGGCAATTAACATTACTTCTCTAATATAATACATTACAATAATCGAAACTTTCAACATATTTACTACTGGCAATATCAATTCTGATTATAAGTAGTTAAAAGATCTTTAGTACTTGAAGTATTATTTGACAAAGAAACATTCGTGTGCTTAGTAGTAAATGCAAAAATCTAGGCAATAAATCGCTATTTATTTTATCTATTTGTCACCTATCTTAAGCAATGCGTTTTACGGCTTGCGATCTTACTGTAAGCTAAATCGTTAGTTTAAAATTTTAAGTAAAATTGACTAATCTTGCTTAACCATTTCGTAAACTTTGCTTTAAAAGGAAATTGAAAATTCATTGGAAACACTAAGCTTTGTCACGATTTTCTAGGTAGTGGAGCATGCTTTCTTGTATTGTAAGTTTTTGCATGCTGATTTAATACTAATCTGAGTTGTTTAATATAAATTACGTGTAAACTTTTGTGGGTAGATGACAAAACTACATACTTGTAAGACGATAGCACAGAGAAAAAATAAAATGGAAATTATTGCAAATAATATTTCATATGAATTTTTTGAAACTAAAAGTAGGTAGACGAAACATTCGCACATCCGCAAATAAAAATGTTTTTAAGTAAAGGTGTAAATAAATTTGATCTTTAATTGTGAATGATAAAACTTATTTCTTAATTCGTAAAGTTTTATTATAGCAGTTATAGTTATAGTTTATTATAGAGCCTAGAGTTGTATTTAGTTTTTAATTTTTTTATTATTTAATTTTGCATTTCCTCAAAAAACTTTGCACTTAAACATTTGCTCTTTATTCATTACTCGATCATCAATTTTGCGCCGTTATAACCAAATCGAACCGAAAATTAAGAAAACAGAAAGTATGAGTTATAAATATGCAGCGGACGTATAGGCTTTTAAAAGTGGCGTCATAGGCGCTTAAAATAAGCTCTTAAAGTGGCTCGTTTAGGCTTTATAGACAAAAAATAGGCGGTCAAAATTTGCGCAATGAACAATTAATCTACTTATCAGAACGATGAATTTTTTATTTAACATACGTACTCGAAACAAATATGCACGTATTCAGAATGATGCAAACACAAAAGTAAACAAACAATTATCTTTGCAATTTTTGTTCGCTGTTACCCATAGTTAGCTTCATAATATATTACAAGCACTTTTTCCAAATTTTAAATAGAAATGTTGCAACGTTTGTCACCGAAAATTAATTTATATGTGGAGAAAGAGCATATAATCCATTATTTTCAGTAGGTGTGGAACACATCTACTGAAGATAACAGATAATATTTCAACCTTGGAAGAAGATGAACTGGGAATTTACTTTCAGTTTTGCTCTTCTTTCCTGCCATAATATCAGCCATAATAAACAAGCACTTTAATTCGAGTCTCTTTTAAAGCAGCATTGCTTTTAACTATTTTTTTACTTTTTTGCAGAAGTGCCTGGTGCATCACAAGTTTCTGCTTTGCTCTGTTGAGAAGATCAATTTGTTCATATATAGGTTCCCGACTAATTTCAAGAGCAGTAATAGTGAATCTGCAATGAATATGAAATAATACTTGATGTACATCAACTTGTTTTGAACATAAATGTCATTCAAAAATTTCTTGGCTTTAGTTACACAAACTGCATTGTGCGCTAAAGTAGCAAGAAGTTTTTTGATATCGAAAAAATGTAAACTGTAGTAATTAGTAAAAAATCTTAGCTATGTATATGCCAAGGAAAAAATAAGCATTTGCCTAAAATCCGCTGTGTAGATATAAACCACGTTTAATTGCAACAATAAAAGAACAGTAAGTGGCGCGTTATCCAACGAAGCCAAAAATGATTCACCAAAAGAGTCCCCAAACCAATCTTTTATAACAAAGTATTTTCTCAATAAATTTTTCTGAAGAAAAATATTTAAAGTCAAAATTGTACACTGAGCCCCCTAATTCAAATGAACTGTGGCATCATAAAATTATTACATGCCACTGTAAACAGTTTTGTACTTCTGCACCAAATGACTACACAGTTCTACATCACGTAATGAACGTTATATTCAATGTATTTATTTAACTTACACTTATTTACATCTTACATTTGTAAGATTCCAAGCATCACGTCTACTATTAAAGATTGTTTTAATAGTATTACGCTAACTTATTCATTCCTATTATTAAACTATTTTGATAAATTAATATCCATGTATCGATTTAAAGTTATTATTAAATGTCATTCCAAAGTATAGTTGTGTTTTATTCCTTTTATTATATTATTATCATTGCAGTAAAAATTGTTCAATACTTCTTTTTCAATAACCAATAAAATATCAAATTCTTCAATTATAAAGTCTAATTCACATTGACTGGAATAAATTTTACATTCTTGTTGCCTTTGTATATACAGATAATTCACAGAAGACAATCGTATATATCAATCGCAAGATAAACAACGTATATAGGCAATGTACCCTGTTTCACCTGCCTAGTTAACTAGACAATTGCGAGATGGTGCACAGGCATACAAAAACCGATTTGGTCTAAGTTTAAGGAAAACTGTTTATTTCTCTTTCTTCTTTTTTTATTTAAAACGAAAACCAAAAATGCAATTATGTCCGGACATATGGAAACCTACTTTCACTACTGATAATGAGCATAAAAGTTATGTTTGAAGACAACCTGAAAATGATCTCTTCAGGTTCTATCTATACTTCACCTGATTATTGTATCCTACACCTACATACGCAAACTTTCCTACAATAACTTGTACAAACAGTTTCTTATCCAAAATTTTGTGTTTAATGTCAAGTCTCATCATGGGAAAATTTTACAAGATAGTATATACCGTAGAGCCTCGAAAACTCGGCACTTCTGATAACTCGGCCATACCTAGGCAGGGCGAAAACGAACTTAGGCGAACTTAATCCCGTTTAAACTTAATCTTTTTATATGAAATGAAGATAGCGCTGATTGACCAATTAGCGCTTCGTAGTCCTATTGGAGGTCCGTGCGATCGTCCGATGATCGACGGCCAATTATCTATTCTGTTTTCAAAACTAACAGTCATTTCTCGATCCGTATTTCTATGGCGACAACCGTTGCTTGTTTGAAAAAAAAGAAAAGCGCGGAAACCATACATCTAAATGATTCCATCACGACAACAGTACTCTGCGATGGCATCTTCCGTTTCTCCCGTTTACGTTTCCGTTTACGTCGCTTTTTCCTCTGTTTTATCTGTGAGGTGTTAGTTATCCGATTATATATACGTTGACCGAACATAAAAATCTTTCGCGAAAGTGTTCGTTATCCGCGAAATTTTAATAAATGGTACAAGCTACCCACCAACTCACACAAATATTAACAAATCATGGGAGATTTTATTCATACCTTTCAAGATTCAAGGGCACATCAAACTCAAGATGTCTTATATGTGATTGCAACGACAGCAGCGATCATTATATTTATACATGCCCTATGCTAGAAAATGAAAGATTGATTTTAAAACTGTTACTTGAGTCTCATGATCTCCATTGGCCACCTCCCACCTTAGAACGTCTCTTTGATCACAAAGATACCTTCGATGCCTTTGTACAACTCGTTAACATGTATTTTGTAAGGACCAGTGTACCAGCTTATTCTGGCCATTAATGGCCAACTGTTGGTTAGTAAAAATATAAATTACCCTAATATAATTATTTCGTGATTGTACTTGTAGTCTGCATTTTCTTTTGGAAGGTTTAGCATTGATACCATGGGTTCTCTATCGGCGTTTTGTCTATTTTATTTCTTTTATTATTATATATTTTACATGTTTTGTTGTATTCTCGTTAACACACTTACCCTAGTTATACTTATGTGCCCTACTCTTTTTATAATACTTGATTGGCCGTACTTGTGAAATATTTGCTTAAGGAATCTGGTTTTGACTTTGTATTACTATGCCCAAAAATATGTCACGTCATTGACGAAAGACTTCAATAAACAACCAACGTATGTGATCATAGGACATCATAGATGCTGTACAACTGTGTTGAAACTCTATACAGTGTCCTTCATCGATAGGTCTAATGCACTGGTTCTTCCCTAAATAATATATGATGTTATGTATTTGTGCTCAGAAATGTGTCTCATCAATGATAAGAGACTTCAATAAATAATCAAAGTATCCATACATTGAACGTCATAGATGATGTACAACTGTGTTGAAACCTTATTTAGCGTCTTCCTTCGGCTGGTCTACTGTTCTGGCTGGACTACTACTCTGGTATAATTCCACAAACGTTGTGCAACAGTGATATTCGAGAAGAATTTGTCTGCTACATATGTGAATTAAGTGCATCTACTGGCATTGTGATTCTGTATCGGCGTTTGCTTCTCATGCATACATAAGAGGCAAATTTTGTGGATAACAGTGGTGTGCCTGGAGCTGTACCATGGCAATAAGAATCACACAAGATATACCTGGAGCTATGCTAGCAGCAAGATTTATAAGGAAGAGCAAAGGCGTTGGACAACTAATTCTGGAAAATCGTTGACAGAGGACTATATTCTAATAAGATCTGTATAAGTCTCCTGGTCTGGATTGTGCAGGAGTTTCACTTCAGCAGAAAAAAAAAAAAAAAAAAAAAAAACTTTTATCTAGACTGACTCTACTACTGCGTCTTTATTAGGGAGTGGAAAAGAGAAAACCTCTGCTGAAACAGAATTGCCGCGTAAGATAACAAAACATATGTTCCTCGTGTAACTATATAATGTTATGACTCTGTCACATTTCCAGCAACTTTTATGTTTTAAATTTATTTTTATCTATTTATACTTATTAATGTTTTGCACGCGTGTATAACCTCATATATATAATTGTACACGCGTTAATTAATTTTATTTACGTTAATAATTAGTTATCGAAATCTTCAGTGTAAACTATGTAATTTCCTGTATATACCCGGTAATACTTAGTGGCACCGGGATATGCCATATGGCATATTGATCAATAAATATCTGTATCTGGCATCTTCCGTTAAAAGAAAACAAGTGAACATGTCCATGGAGCAAAAGTTGCGGGCATTAAAGAGACTGGATAACGAAGTAAGCATCAGTGCAGTGGCTAAGATCATTGAGATAATTTTCATTGTATACAGCTTTGTGCTTTTCTGAGGTGTGTCTTATCAGGTAAATTACTGTACACAGTGTATTCATTAATTTTCATTTTCATGTAGTAAAGGCTCTATGCCTTCATAAAGGACGTACTTTTCCTTTGTTTATGGATATTTGGGCAGTTTATTCTCTGTTGTATTCTCAAGCAAACAATACATTCAAGTACAGTACACTATTTTCCGAGGAAACACGCATACTTATCTTTTTTTAACACCATTTCCGATAACCCGGCATTTTCACAAACTCGGCCACCCTTCAGTCCACATTAGGCCGAGTTTTCGAGGCTCTACTGTATTATATTTATTGTGTAAATTGGGTGGAAGTAAAACAACATTAAGAAGATTCCTGGAAAAAGATGGCTAATTTCTCTTATTTATTTCCTAAAAATGCATTACAAATCACTTTGAAAATTAGTGAATTTAAAAATGTTTTCGAAATCTAGTACGATATTATTTTTTTATTATTAATTAATTTTTATTATTTATATTACTAGTTATTTAATATTTTATCTTGTAGATTACGAAATATACAGGCTGAAATTATAAAACAACTCTTAAAATTTTGATGTTATGAGTCTTTTATGTCAAAACAAAGGATTCTGAAATTAGATTTTTATTACAGTTACTTTCATAAAACGTAGTCCATTATATGTTATTGCATAAAATATATAGATATATTTAAATGTTTCGATAACGTATTGTTGAGGTATTACAAAGGTTTTTGCGTGTTTGCATAAAAGTTTCAATAGCAAATAATAATAAAAAATCTATAAGTTGAGAACTTTTGTAATTGTTAATGAAGTTGTGTGATATTTTCTGGAAAATAAATATTATATAAAATCAATAAACATGTTATATGAATCTTTATTATGGTATATGTTTTTCATAATAAATTATAGTTTTTATTTTTGATATTTGAGAGAAGATAAGTAATTTTTGTGTGTAATCTAATAATAATTTTATACTAAGCTATGTTACAGGAAATTTCGTACTTAGAAATCATTTTCTTGTTATAAAGTTATCGTATAAAATATAACACTAAAGAAATAATTGCGTACAAGTTTTCAATGGCTTCCGCAATGTTTAAGTCCATGAAAACATTAAAGCTGTTACTTGCTTTATTGTACATATTTTATAGTTTGATGTGTTGGAGGGATGTTGTTTCGTGACTGCTAGCCCACGTTTTGTGCTTTTTTTCTTTTTTCTTCATCTATGCCTTATCTCATGTTTATATGGGGTCGGCGTTTTCTTTATCTAATACGTTCATTCCATTTTTCCCTATTAAGGGCTTTTTCTTTTTAAGTCTCTTTTGGTTCAAGTTTTATTCCACCTTATTTTTCTATCGTATCTTTTATCTTCCTCTTTTCTTCCTTCTTTTTATTACCAGTTTCTGATCTTCTTTCGAAAGTAAATGTCGCTTCTTTGCTCTATGTGGCCAAACCACCACAACCAGCATCTGTTTGCTCAAGGGGCCTTCCTTAACAGAACCTCTAATAAAATAAAAATAAAATAATTAAAAATTAATTAGACATTACTTTTGAAAACAATAAGTAAAAAAGAAAAGTAGGAAAATTAAAATAAATAACGATATTATAGGGTTTAATAGACAACGCTTGTCAACTCAAACAATATGAAGTTATTAGGACACTCGCTATCGGCAACGGAAACAAATAAATTGCTGTTCTTTTCCCCCTCCCATACGTTAGTCGCATGGGTCTGTCAGATTTGTAGTATTTTTTTTCTCAAATATGAGCGTTGCTATGCAAAAAATTTTAACATTATGTTGATCGGTTTTGAATGTTAGAAAAATGTTAATTTTTTCAGATTTTTTAAAAAAATATTTAATATTGAAAATTGTTAACTAAAGTTCACGCTGGGTCTGTCAGACCCATGTGACTCACGTGAGGTTAACACTAAATTTTTCGCTAAAATATTACTTTAATTTACCAATTAATTTAAATGAAACTTCCCCTGTCCTATGATTCTCACACTTTTAAATTTTTTTTTCTATAGTTTTCTAATCAGAACTTATATATGTTAAATAGTACAAAAGAAAAGTTATATTACTGCACTTTTCTATGAGCAGCATAGCGGAAGTTACAACAGAGTCACTAAAAACTTCACATAAATAGCTTATAGGATAATCTAAAGGGCAACAGAAATTGAATGGCTAGCTGTAGTAGCTAATACAGAATATCGGCTTCAAAGCGAAATTCAAAATTCTAATGATTCTAGTATACAAAATGGATCTTTGTGCACAAGATCCTTTTATAAGTCTATTAAATTTTTTTTTCTGTTAATGTTCACGGCAGGCGTGTACTGTTGTATGGTATGAAAAGATTGATGACCACTCGTATATTTTATAATAAAGTTATTGAAAGTACTAAGAAAATGATAAAGAGAGGTTCTGCACGTCTGACAAAATTTTAAATTTGTTTGAAAAAGATTCTACTCCCGGGAAGCACTTAATCTGCACGTTTTTATCTTTCCTGGTCCACAGTTCTAACTTTTTGGTGAAGGACTTTAATTTGCTTATAAGTGTAATGATATTTAGGCAGATGGTGCCAAAAAGACTGCAATGTAGAAAATGTGATGTTATGTTATTCACCACTTTAACAACGTTGTCCATCGTCTTCAGGAAACCATCAAGTAGAGATTTTGACAATTAATTTCGCTGTGAATAATGCAATGTACAATTTTAACTTGAGAATTTGCTGTAATAGCCTACATATGTCATGAAGCGTTTTTTTTACCCTGCATGGATGGAGCTCCATAAGTGCAAACGCTAGTACAAGATTGCCACTACATCCCTCTCTATACGATTTTGGTTTTACAGGTTAAAGACATTGTCTCCTGTCGTTTTTTTTCAATTCACAGAAAAAAACTTATTTATAATTGTACCGCCTCTGATTATTTACAGAAATGTAGTGTAATTTCGTTGTGCTTTGTTGTTGATGTTTCTACTTTCATCGATTTGTAAGGCCTACAAGTTTTAGAGTTAATTTTTTGCTTCAGTGAAACGTTCGCGGAGCTGATCATCAATGTTTCACAAAACGTCTTGAATTTTATGCGAAATCGGATGGGCTGACAAAGGAATGATCTTAATTCGTTTGATGGCTTCATCACTAATCGTTGTGCCAACGGCGATCTCCAAGGCTGGTAAAATAATTTTTTCGGCATTAGAATATGGTGTTTTACTTCTTTCCCAAAACCCCGGAAATCTTATAAATAGTGATTTTAGCTGCTTACAGATCGAGTAAAATTACTTTCGCCTTTTTTGATTAAATTTTTAAATTATTTTTCAGCATATCGAATTATTCTTTTGGTTTGTCTTTATGTTGAGGATGATATCTTATTAAATAACATTGAAGTTTACTGCGAACCATCGCTGTATTTGAGGGTGTTGTTAAACAAATCATACAAAGAGGAACCGAATTGTCTTTTCCCGTGATTAATTATATTGTATGTAACTTATCATTATATTTTTGTTTTCATGTAGCGGATCTTTTACTATGGTGTTCCTCTCGTTTGCTATGACTCTCTTTCTCGTTGTTCTGAGGTCTCAATAAAATTTTGTCCGTGCTTAAAATATTTTCTACGTGCGGTCGTTTCTGTCTTTGCACTTTTTACCAATATTTTTAAATCTTTTACGGCAAATCTGGAATCTCTTGTGGCACACCCTTTGGCAGACACGTCTCTAATTCTACACAATGAATGAAAAAATTTTAAAAAATTGTTGTTTCGTTCACCGTATCATTAAACATAATGGATTTATTCTTCAATTGTATTGTCTTTATATTTAGAAAATATACAATACAACAATGGATATCAATCCTTTGTTGTATTGTATATTACCAAAATACGTGGTGATAGTCACGTATTTTGGTGACTTATTGTTTACATATTACAATAGCTTTTTGCGTGTTTGCACAGAAGAATGAATTAGAAAAAACTTTAAAAGAAGTCGATAAATTAGGAACTTTTTAAATGTTATTTACTAAAGATATCATGGTTAAATTTCTCTTCTATTATCTACTTATTCTTGAATGCATATATCTTTCATTCAAATTTTTAAATGTAATTTAATATTTCAAAAGTACATAATTAATCGATCTCCTTTAATGTATTATGTTATTCAAACTTCTTGCACATTATGTGAAAACCTTTGTAATATCTTAACAATAGGTTATCAAAAGACTTAACGGTAATTCTTTGTAATGATGTATATTAATTATATAGAATATTGTGAGAGTAAATCTCTTCCAGTGAGAGATTATACAAAGAAAATAGTAGCTTTTTTTCAACTCTTCGTAGAATTGCGTACAATTGCAGCTTTTTATTTTAGTATTGTTCATTTTGTAGAATATTAATGCCACTTATGTAAGCAGAATGTAATGTTTAGTCAACTGCATCACTTCTCACAGTATGAGTCATTGTAAATATAGAGAAATTATTAAGTTCTTCATATTATTTATCTTTACGTTTAATTGTGAAGGTGTATTTAGTCAATTAAAAGGTAAAATTTAATTAAAATGTAGCGTGCTTAAAAAATATTTTATTAAAGAATTATTAAACTTAATATTTTTTAGTAGTTTTAATAATTATATTACTATAATTGAATCTCTTAAAATTAATTATGGAAAATGTCAATTTTCAATTGCTTCTTCGAGAACATGCATGATACATAACTAACATTATATATCATTTTGACTTTTCATTTTATACTAGTATAAGAATAAGTATTAATTTTATAAACATAATTATATATGAGGTAACAATAAACAACTGTTAGTTATAGCTCAGCAGTGTCTAAGGAAAAAGATTAACTCTGTTGATTATTTTACCAAGTAGTTGGCCATGTAGAGTTTTATGAGTTTTATTTTTATGTCTGACATTTAAATAACGGCCAATTTCCTATAAAAGATCATTAGGAGGCCCTCTAAAAGTGCTTTAGTAAGACCCTTAAAGTTTGTTTAATATTTGTTTATTTGAAATCTTTTTATTAATGATGGTATTATAGAGATGCATTTTACGTTGTATTTACTAGGTTAGATGGCGTTTGCACACCTATATTCGTCATGTTATAAGAATACAGTAGAGTCTTGAAAACTCGGCCTAATGTGGACCGAAGGGTGGCCGAGTTTGTGAAAATGCGGGTTATCGGAAATGGGGTTAAAAAAATAAGTATGAGTGTTTCCTCAGAAAATACTGTACTGTATTGCTTACTTGAGAGTACAACAGAGAATAAACTGCCCAAATACCCTTAAACAAAGGAAAAGTACGTTTTTTATGAAGGCATACAGCCTTTACTACATGAAAATGAAAATTAATGAATACAATGTGCACAGTAATTTACCTAATAAGACAAACCTCAGAAAAATACTTTATGAAGCATAAAGCTGTCTATAATAAAAATTAATTAATTAACTAAGGATTGTTTTGCCCTACCAGGGTGTGGCCGAGTTATCCGGACTGCCGGGTTATTGAGTGCCGAGTTTTCGAAACTCTCCTCAAAAACTCGTAAACTCGCCTCAAACTGGTAAACTGGTAAACTCGCCTCAAATTATTTCACAAAATGAATATTCTGGCACAGCTTCTCTTTGCTGGTTGCCCTGTTATCATATACATCATTGAATACTTCCTATAAAAGTTTTAATATTCTAATTTCATAAGTCTACCTCGAGTTATTTTAGGCTAGTCATAATTAACAGATGATAACTAAAAGCAAAATTGTAAACACATGTACCGAAGCAAACACAATATGACCGTCAAAGACCTAGTGTGTTCTGCTGTGTGCATGTATAACGATGACAACACATTGATATTAATAAGAGGTCGAATATGATTGGTTCAGCAATTTTCTAAAAGAAACTTCTAACATGACACTTTTCTTATGCATATACTTATACGTTATGCATAAAGTTATAACAGATGGATTTATAATGTAAAATGCGTCGTACGCAAATTCTATATTATGTTAGATATGGATTATGTTATTGTCTTAAATACGATAAGATTAATATTATTTAAATAAAATTTTATGGTATACACTAAAATTGTATGTGTATACCAATGGATTGAGACAAAGCCTATTTGGATGAAGTGCAAAAAAATTGTCTTTTTACATTGTTTAGATGTTAGATATAACTGAAAAAGAAACGAAAAATTTCACTTGGCCTCCAACGAGATGGCCAAGTGGAATTTTCTGGTGGTGGCAAAGCAAAGCCATTGATTTCACTAAATATCTAATGATGTATAACATCAAAAATAAAAATGAAGGAATATCACTTTTGTCAATTAGTATATTAACCACATCTGAATTATTCGAATACCCCAAATAATTAGTGATCTTAATTAATAACTTTCAACTTTTTGCTTTTATAGATTAATTACTTTGTCTTTAATTGATGATGCAATAATTATAATCCTCAACGATGTTTATACAGTACACAAAATATATCTGTAGCAATCCAAAAGAAATAAGGCAAACATATTTGTTAACAAACGATATGTGTTTATTAATAACTATATATTAACTTATTATTCATATTCTTTGTAAAGTAAACCTCATGTAATTTAGACGCCTGTAACTCAAAATACATATCATTTTTACAATAATTAACCAGTATTTATTCATCTTTGTATGATTTCTCCTGTTTCCTCAATAGTGTGTGATAAGTCTCCCAATAAAAAACTTAGTGCTTACATATTCAAATATAATTAACGAAAGTAAACTTATACGCTTAAATGGCAAAAAGTTTGATTTGGGATAGGGATGAATTGTATAAAAATTTATAAATGCTAATAACGAGTAGAATCGTCATGAATTCCAGACACACACGACTTCATAATCTCTCCATCCTCCCGCCCTCTAATCACTAAAATTTAATAGCATTACTCCTCTTGATAGACAAATTTCTTTGCAAAGTTTCAAAAATTTTCAACACAAAAGTCATCAAGTTTCAAATAGAATGAAGAAAATTGTTTCCCTACATACAAACACACTAACATTCATATATACAGATATAAACCTAAAAGTTGTTTTGCATTTTTCGACATCACCAGCGCTCAAAACTACATTCTAATACAACGAATACACCAGCAGTTCGATTCCCTGTACACTAAGAGTTTATTCCTGTTTTCGCGCCCTGCCAGGACAGGCTGGCCGAGAAGAGTTTTCTTGGTTTTTTCCACGTTTCTAACGCCTGAATAGGCGGAAGTGATCGTTAAACGACCTCCTGGAAGGTATTCCCGCTACGCAGATTGCCCAAGTGTTGCGTTGCAATAACTTAAACAAACGTTGTACGTTTAATTCATTAACCTAATTTTTGTGATTTGATATATAGAATAAATCCTGGTAATCAAATATTGCAGTACTCGTTGATAATATTCGCCTATTTGTAATTAATAACTTTTGTTTTATTGCAGTAAACCAGCATAACTATGTTTGGAAAATTGCTGGAATTCAGGTAATAAATACTTTTAATAATAGTTGTATTTTTTACTAAAATTTCACAAACTTTTTTTATTTTGCAGAACAAAGTTTACATGACTTTAGATAAGACTGGAAAGGAAATAGTGGCAGGGTTAAATTACAATATGTTTAAAATTATTCAAGAGAGGCTTAATTTCAGGTAATTTAGTATATTTATACAATAGAACTTTATTAATTTAAATAAACCTAATGACGCCGGATGTCAATTTGAATCAGTTAATTTGTATTGTATTTTTGTATTGTATTGTAATATTGTATTTGAGAGGGAAAAAACAATGATTTTACAAAATAGTATTAGTTTCCTAATGAATTTAAACCACGTTTTATCTTTCTGTCAAAGAAATTCACAGATATCCAAACAGGCACGAATGAAATTCTACATGGCCACTATAGCGGCCATACTATAGTTTGTTTGTTTGTTTATTAATTTACGGCAACTCAACGTATGGGTGATCTGCCTAGAGAAATGCCGTGCGGAAGGTTTTTTTTTTTTTAAAGATATTCAGGAGTTACAGTCATGAAGACTCTACTTGGCCAGCCTGTTTTGGTGAGGCTCGAATTCATGATCAAACTTCCAGTGTTCAGAGAATGGAATCGCTTGGCCACTGGTGGGCCGCACCCTATAGTAGGTTCGTAAAATTTGAAACGCTGGTAGCTTCTAAGAAGTGCATCTTTAAGAGTAACTTACCGGGTTTGTTTACTCTTTTGTAAGATAACACGCAAGAGAAATAAACGGTAATTTATTTAATGTAACCCAGTTTACACTGATTCTGTCATCTATTAGAATGTAATAATTTTGGTTTAATGAATTATTTATAAATGATGGTTTCTTCCTGTGGATTGATTAATTAATTAAAATTAAACATATGTCTGTATAAATAGTATATAGAACAGTCTTCTCTCGATTGCTAATGAACTTTCTTCCCTGAAACGATTGCAGATTCTCTTGTGTTAGACGAAGGAATCACAATCTTTACTCAGTTTTCAATTTAAATTACAGTTGCTCGATACTACGTACAAGGTAATCTGTCGTTTTTTTTACAGAAGTGTTCGTCACAATGCTTGGTACTCCAGATGATTATAAGATCAAATTATTAAGAGCTACATCAGTTTGAAATTCTGGGTTATAGTGGATAATATAAATATAACTTTTAACACAAAAATTAAATGTTAAAAGAATTTTAAAAAATATGGCAAAGTTAATTTATTGTATAACCATGGGAAAGTAGGAAAGATAATAATTTATCAATTTCCACATCTTTTACATTATCTTTGATTGAACGGACATTAAAGTTCCTGCGAAATCAACAGCTGGTTCGAATATGACCGCATCGGAAATAAATCCGATTGGCAGTTCATTTCGTATAAAAAGAGAAAGGCAACTGTACCCGAGGCTGCATTTATTCACTCTAACATCCAAAGTTAAATCTGCCCTAACCCCGGGTTGGAAGATATAAATAGTTTCCACCTGACGCTAGGTCTCCATCCAAGAATAAGGTAAATGGTATACGTTAACAGAGGACAAGGTTTCGCCTGGTAATATGCTCGTTTATTGTACGATTTCTCAGTTAGTGACAGTATTCCACAGTTTAGCCAATAGGTCGAATGTTATGTTAACGTTTTTATTAGCTTTTTTACTTACGATGGTCTATATGCTTAATATATATCTTAATAAATAGCTAGTTATTAGTAGATTTGCCGACTTTCTTTCTTGCGGACCAACAAAAACCCCTACACCACTCGAATTAGTCCTCAAATCAAAATCATTAGAATTTAGACGTTGCACTCGGACGTTAAACTGCCGATAGGCAGCATTACGAGCTATACGCGTAATTTTTAGCTGGTGTCATGACCCTGACGTCGAAAGGATATCGCTATTCTGACTACACAGAATATTTAGTCATCGAAAACAAGTGAACGGTGTTTTCACAGACCCCAGATCTCACATTTGCAAAACTGTTGTATAAATTTAAAAAGTAACTTTACTATAAAAACACTTTATTTTAATGTCGATATTATTAAATTAATTTGTTTACATTGTTTGAATGTTCGAATATCTCAGTTATGTATTGAAGAAGCCAATACCTCTGATTTTCGGAGTGAAAACGAGAAATGGATCATGGAATGGAATGGTTGGACAAATTATACATATGGTATAGTTTGATTTTATTCAATAAAACACAATGATTTATAATTGTAAATATTTAAGAAAAAGTATATAAAATATTTAAAGAAAACTTTTTATAAATAACTTTAATTTATATATTATAGGAAGCTGATATGGCATTTATGCCCTTCTTCATAACATACGATCGTTTTCGTTTCATTGATTTCACTAAGCCGGTGTTGTTTTCACGACTGACATTCGTGGTAAGAGCTCCTTCAACTCATTTCGAATGGAACACCTTAATTAAACCATTCTCCTTAGAGGTAAATGTTTCTTCATATTGAATATTCGTATAATATTTGTGTGTAAAAAACAACATTTACTAATAATCAATCACTAACAAACAATCAATATTGGCTAGATCAATTGTTCTTCCCTTCTGAGTATGATAATAGAACAAAAATGTTCTGTACTGAATTTCATACACTCTTCCGATTTACAACCTATACTGTACGGTGTCTTTTATAGAAGCCGGGACTGAATTTGGTCCATCGAATTGAGGGATTGAAGTTACATTGCAACCTCATTGAATAGCCCATTACCGATTATTATACAATCGTTCCCTTGTAATTAGCTAATTATATAGCTTGCTGCAATGATTTGTCTGCATCCTGTATGTTAGTTGCCAGATTCACCAGCAAAGGAGCCCCGAAGCAATTTTGATTTTTTGGGACCACTTGCAACTAAAAGGCGGAACATCAGAGTAAAGGCAGCAATAGAAGGAAGAAATAAATTAATTTTTAATTAATTAAAGTTTATCACACAAAGTATTTATTTTCTATACTACACTTCTGACTGCAAACGTTCCAGATTGTATCTCTAAACGTGGGGCATTAAGAGGTTCTTTATTGGTTAATCAACCATTACAAGAGTTGACACTTGATATTATTATCGTTATTTTATGATATACTACATTATAAATATTTTGTTATTTTTTAACGTTATTACTCATACTAATAGTTAATTTTAGGTATGGATATTTACTGTTACAACTGTAATAATAGTTGGTGTAATATTGCGCATGATAAAAATGGCAGATAATCATTTAAATAGAGCATACAAACGTTGGTCACTAGCACAAGTATTTTGGTATCTTTTCAGCAATTTAACATATAAAGGTAATGTAAGAATTTATTATATACTGAATATTTTTAGGTTACAAGTTACTTATTCTTTCTTTTTTAGGAGGAAATTTAAAGTTTATCATTGGATTTTCATCTCAATTCCTTGTAGGAGCATGGTTAATTTGTGTAACTATTTTATTAATTAGTTACAGTGGAGAACTTATCTCGTTTATAACGTGTCCTCACATGGAATGGGTTCCCATGACATTTTCTGAACTGGCAAAAGCAGTCGAAGGTGGAAAATATAAATGTGGTACTGTTGGTTCCTCTGCCATTACCAAGTATGTAATTGTGAGTATAGAGAATGTAGTAAATACTATATACTGTTTTTTTTAACAGTAACCAATGTAAAAATTTAAGCGTTATCTGGTCTATCTAAATATTGCCTCAATACTTAATTAATAGAAAGAGAAAATTCGTTTATTTCTCATGATTGCTGACGAAGCAGGTGTTTGAAGATTGCACCCATAGTTTATTTTTCTCTTCAGTCATCGTTAAATTTTCCTGTTAATAATTGCAGTGTATCTACGAATGTTTTAAACTTTTGGACTGATAACTAGCGAGAGTGGTACCTTGATTTCTGATCATTAGTTATGATGAAAGGAAAAGGGTTGAAGAATTCAGAATGTTTTTGCTGATGCTCTACTCGAAAACTATGCTTGACCTGAATTTTTAATACAAATTAAAATTTTCTTTTATTTAGGGATGGAAACATGGAAGAGGAAGACTGTTAAGCGAACATATAAGGTCAAACAGACATTACTTTTCACTTGATGAAGGTATGAGGAAAGTGTTAAATGAACGTTTTGCTTATATTTGTACTGAATATACTCTTCAGAAGTTAGTCGAAGAATACGGAAGAAGTAATTTTAAGATATCTACAGACATTAAGATCACGTTTTCTACCAGTTATGGATTAAAAAAGGGCTTCGTATATCGAAATGATATTAACAAAATGTGAGATACGCTACTAATATTAATAAGTTATTGTATATGTAAATTAATTAAGTATTGTTTTCAGAATAACCCATGTTTTTGAATCTGGAATTGGGATGTATGGTGATCAATACAATCATAATTTTATTACCGAAAAAAACGATAATCAGCCATTGAACATGGAAGAATTGAAGAGTGTATTTGCACTTCTACTTCTAGGATATGCGGTTTCACTTATTTGCTTTGCAGTCGAACTTCTGCTTAAAAAGTTCATTTATCATAACTAAATATATAAAGTTCAAGCTAAGTTACGCCTCAGTGTATCTTATATATATTAAATTAATACTAGTCAGCTTAAGATCCTCTTCTTACATGCAATATTTACTATTATAAAGGTTAAAATGAATCTATTAAAAGTTTCTATAGATTTAAGCTAATTGAGATGGATTATATATGTTATGATTTGAAGCAACTTAAATATATGCATATATATACATTTGATTTTATTTATATCTTTGCAGTTATATTTACTCTGTTCCAAAAATACAGTCGACTCCCTCTATAACACTGTTGATAATTTTGTTTTATATGAATTCCATGTTGCACGAGTGACTTAGATTTATAAAATTGATCAAATATAAATTAATAACAAGAAACTATTTAGGCTACCTTATATTATATGCATTATATAATATAGATTTACATAGTACATAGAACTCCCCATAAGCAAATTATTATTTTACAATATAAATTGTTTTAATTATTTAAAACATAGAAATAATTTTTAATTTTAATCTTCTGTAATAGAATACTACTTTAACGAATTATTTAATTATTCTTAACATTTGTCTTTATTACTAAATTTAATCATTATTCAATACAAATGTCTTTACAAGGTATGTATTATAACAAATACACTTATATTCAATAGATGTGTTAATGTATTTGTATAGCATTGAAGACATGAATCATTATTACTATTCATGAATCTGATGGAGTTGCTTTGACCATTACTCCATTTTTAGGATAATTGAAGAACATAGCGTACACTCTTTCATCTTCCTGTAAATAAAATTAAATCATTACATAAAACAATTTATAATAAAACTATTACAAACAGAATTCTCTAAAATATTCACAAATTCAATTTTATCGAATTTTTAGAAAAGAAAATGTTAAAAAATATTAATCTTTAAATGTATTACACGCGATATATTTACAATAGAAAAATTGCCATTGCTTACATCATCTCCATATTCTTCTAATTTAAATGATCGTATGAGATTTGCCAGTACTAATTTTATTATAGTTTTTGCTAACCTCTGTCCTATACACATTCTGTGACCTGCTCCGAATGGTTGGTAAATAAGTGAATCAACTTTTTTCCGTTCCTTAGAAGAAAATCTGAAAATTGTCGATAATCACAATTTGGAAACTTGTTAATAAACTAGGTGTAAACACAATTTAATTATAATTAGAATATCACCTGTAGGGGTTAAACTTATCAGGTTCACTCCAATGAGCTGGATCGCTTTGCAAAACTTTTACTGGAATTGCTATGATACTACCTTTAGGAATGGTCATATCTTTATAACGATAATCCTCTGAACATATTCTGTTCACTGGCCTAAGTATAGAGACACTTATAAGTGTCATATTGGTTTTATTTATATGGTAGATTCGTAAGTTTACACTGAAGTTTACAGTAGAGAGAGTGGCCAGAAGCGAAGAGTTTCTGAAATAACTTGATCCAGCAACTTAAAATTAATCAAGTCAGAATACTGGATATCAACCTGAAAAATTAATGTAAATGCTGAAATCATTCTTTTTCACTCGTAAAAGAATTTCAAATATGTATTTCCACTGCAATAGTTTACACATTTATCTTGAATTATTTACATCTGGTCATTGAAAACTGGGATTTTCGTACACAATATTAAAGCAGTTTTTAATATTACATATTTTTATTCTTTATTTTTACTAAAGATTCTCGTGAAACGTCCAGATTTAGAGATCAAAGTTCACGGGATTCCTTTTAGATCTGTTTTACTTTTATTGCTTAATTTTATTCAATTTGTAATCGAGATTAGTCCAGAGACAAATTTCAGTTGCAGTGTCTCAATACATAGTAATATATTAAATTATTTATCAGAAGAACGTTGAAACATGATATCATAAGAATATCTCATGATATCATGTTTCAACGTTACTTATAAAACACTTAGTATACTATTAAATTCCATTTTAATCAAATTTATATCCAATATTAACACAACAAAATTAAGAAATTATTTAATAATTGCATACTTTAATGGTATCAACATAATTACTATATAAAATACTCTCTGTATTTAATTTAACTACTAAGAAATCAAGTTACATTTTAATGCTAACTAACCTGTCCAATTATTGTCTGTAATAATAATTACAGTCTTACCTCGGTTCTCGAACAAGTTTTAGAAACGAATAATGTTCGAAAACCGATTTGACTGTACTTATTAGTTATACAAAATAACTCATTTTCATAGATTAAGTGCAACAGATAAATTAGTATTGTATCTTTATATGTTATATCCAGATTCTAAATTACAAATAAAATTTTACATCTTCAGAAACATTGTTGGTAATTTCCTCACGGACGTTCTGTTGAATTTTAGGATTACCAGCAAGATATTTAATACACCATCCTATTATGGCACTTGTGGTTTCAAATCTGCAAATTGTAAATATTCTATAATAAGCTTTGGATATTTTATATAAAACATAAATAAACTAATGAGTATAATTACCCTGTTGCCATAAACATCACTGCATTTACAATCACAAAATTATCCGGAAGTTTTTTCATTTCTACAATAGTCTCATCTTCCGCATCTATGATTGTCTGCAGAAGATCTTGTGGAGGAGACTAAAATAAAATATATATATCTATAGATATTGAAATACTTCTTATTGAACTATTGACAATGAACTCACATCTAATTTCTTCCTGAAGGTTACAACTTTTTGACAGGTTTCATAAATCAAGGACAAAGATGGTAGATTCAGCATGTACTTTAACGTATCTATTTTATATCGAAGAAACGTACATATTGGCTCTATTTCCGGGAAACTAACTAAATGGTTACAAAATTGAACATTATTACTTCATTTTCAACTAATAATAAAATGATTTATGGAAAATAAATTACTTGTTATTACAGCTAAAATATCAGCAGAATCAGCTGAAAATGCAGCGTGAGCCGATTCAACGAATTTATTAGTTTCATTATTTTGAACATTTGTTGATACGCCAAAAGCTGATGTACAGATTATATCAAAAGCCAATTTTTTACACAATTTTAATATATCAAACGGTTGATCTCCCTGCTTCTCGACATTTTTTAGAAAGAATTTAATCTGTGAAGACATTAGAGCACTCATCTAAAATGTAAATTGTGATGAAATTTCAAAAGATGCGTTTAAAAAAACTCAAGTAATAAATTAATACCATTTTAATCTTTCCTGTAGTGAAACAAGAACTGAGAATACTTCTTAGATTTTTCCATTTCTGATCGGTTAACGCTATAAGCATGTTTTTAGACTCAACATGAGGAAGTCCAGCAGCTGGCAATACTAACTTTAGCGAGGATAAAAATAAATAAATTTTATTATTTTCAGAATTTATAGTTTTTTAAAATGACAAAACAGTACATACATCTCTATTGTAAAAATTGTAAGTGTCCTTTATTTGAAGGAGTTTCAGTAATTCGACATCACTACATACTAAAAAAGGTTTTGCTCCTAGATAAAAACTATAAATACTTTGAATTAATAGTATTGATAATAAATATTAAATTATAATTACAAATTTATAGACAAAAAATGATATTTATGAAATTTTAAACAGATAAAAAAATAAATTAATTACCCGAATAGTTTTCCATATTGTTGTAGCCATTTCTCTATGCATCTGTCTCTCTACACAAATACATCAAAATTGTATTTTATATTTTAAATTATTTTTTTAATTCTCTAATATTCTTCTAATATTTTTAATTTTCTTTCTCAACTTTGTTTTGAAAATAGAATATATTAACCCCTTTATTGAATTCAATTAAATTTCCAAAGATAAAGTTTGGCTTTGGACCTGGAATTCGGTAACGTTGAAACAAAGTCATCTTTTGTTTTCTCCATCTGTAGAAGTTTCATATTTATGTTTATTATTGTAAGCTAAATTTTAACTTGGTATGTTTGGAAATTAGTTTTGAAAAGTATAATAAATTACAAGTATGGCTTTGTTTAGTGATTAGCAAACACATTCCAAAGATTTCTCACCTGTTGCACTTATTTAATAATCAGTGGCTAATTTATCTAAGTATCTCGACCCTGAAATAGCTGTACAAGTTATCAAAAATTCCAAACGAATATATTTTAATATTTTTTTGCTTATACGAATTAAAATTAGCTTCGGCATGTGCTTGCTAAATAAACATAACTATAATATTAACTAAATTAGCTCCTATAATTAACTTTTTACTAAGTCTATGATACTATTTCACTCTTATTTTCATTGATTTTCTAAGAATTTATAAAGATTATATTAATGTTGTACAATTATTTGACTCAACTAGAGAAATAAACACTTATTTAGTTCTATTCAACACAAGGTTAGAGTATCCATTGAATAACCCAATATTCAATAAGTAAGTCTGAACCTAAATAATATGATATCGGTCTCAGGAAACGAAAAAATTAAATTTTTGGCTTTATATTGTTATCAAATATTCATTTTTATAGCTTCCATTGTGTTGCTGTGTCAAATTTATTTATGATTTATGCCATATACAGCAAATAAGTGCCCCACTAATGCTCTACTAATAAAAACACAAAACTCACAAGTCAATTGTCGTGGGTTCATCCTCGAACAACTAGAGTTTTTCGTGTTTTCTTTCGTGTCTAATGTTCAAATAGGTTTTAGTTACTATAAGAGTCCATTTCCACTTGGCAGATCTCCAAACTGTTGGGTTGCCTTATTAATTCAATCAAATTCGGTAAACACCTACAGTTTTTAAGGTATCTCCAGAAACCATTAAAAGTATGTATTCTCGAAAAGAGAGCCAAATTCACATAGAATCATGTGATTTCACAATACAATGCACTTGTTTACAGGTTTTCTGCTAGAACATGTAACATATTATCAGAACAGTTTTCTAGACATTGTAAAAAATAAGAATTTGAGTCCAAACCAAATCACCAGATAATATTTTTGAATACTTTAGTTTAGGTATACAGGACAAAATTTATTAAAGTGTTGACAGTTGTTGAGTTAGTTTTGCACAATGTTCAATTCCAGTCTATTCTTAGTAGCTTGCCATTATATTGTAATGGGCTAGCCGGGGGTAGACAGTCGAGATAGTACTATTTACCACTTATTCGGCATCTAGTTGTTAAACTAGTCCTCTGGTTGTCAAAAAAGAATGGCTAAACTCTGAGTGTTGGAGGGACTTAAGATTTGAGTGGGGAAGGAATCCAGAGACGTACGATTGTAAGATCTTGTCTCCTTACATCAGGAACCCGACACCAGATAATCAATTTCACGGGATATCACGCATTTACTTCTAATTATTTTTATTAGGAGGTTTCGTTGGAGTGGAGAGGATGGAGGCTTTAGTTTCATTCATTAATGAGACTTTAAGTCAGAAACAAAAGATATTTAATAAAACGAAATAAAAAATATAAATGGAGATTACAAATGTATTAAGCTTCCTAATACGCGAGAGAGAGATTACAATTTTCGTAGGTTATACTATTTCCACAAGATCTTTGATACTTGGTCTTTCCTGTTGTCTTGTCTTTTGGAGTGTCGAGGAAAAGGTTCGTTTAAGCTCAGGTACTGTATCATCTGGTTCTTTATTTCTTCATCTTGAGTATTTCGGACGGCACTTGTTAAAACAGCTTCTTTGGGTGAGAGATATTTGGCGCATTTGATTATAAACTCTAGCCTTTTTGGAGACCAAATGGAATTCGTCCTTCTCCTTTTTGGAGGTCGGGCACACTCAGACTATGGGTGTTTGGAGATTCGACGGGAATACATCCTTCTATATCAAGAAGATTTTGCGTATTCCCCGAACAATGGATCCGAATTAGCCTTTGGAGAGGGACCTGGAATACGTCCTTCTACATCGAGAAGTTCTGGCGTACTCCCTGAACCATGAAAAAGAATCGCTACTTTTAGAAGTTCTCCTCCAATAAGCGTATCGTATTTTCCCACAGGAAGAGGATGAGTGGGAAATTTTAGAGGGGTTTACTCTCAGTTGAGTGATTACTTTTTTTAAAGATAAGGGCAAAAGAAAAGGATGTTCCAACTTTCGTTGGAAAGGAAGTGTGTTTTAACGTTTTCCTTTTTGTAGAAAGTCCATTAAAATTATGAAATACAGCAGACCCCCTATAATTACGATTCCTATAAAACTGCGAAAAAAATTGCGACGGTATCCGTAAAAAACGGTAAAAAAAACGCCTATAATTACGCAAAACGTCATCGGGCAGCCGAACTATTTTACNGGTATCTCCAGAAACCATTAAAAGTATGTATTCTCGAAAAGAGAGCCAAATTCACATAGAATCATGTGATTTCACAATACAATGCACTTGTTTACAGGTTTTCTGCTAGAACATGTAACATATTATCAGAACAGTTTTCTAGACATTGTAAAAAATAAGATTTTGAGTCCAAACCAAATCACCAGGTAATATTTTTGAGTAGTTTAGTTTAGGTATACAAGGCAAAATTTATTAATGTGTTGACTGTTGTTGAGTTAGTTTTGCACAATGTTTAATTCCAGTCTTTTCTTAGTAGCTTGCCATTATATTGTAATGGGCTAGCCGGGGGTAGAGATTCGAGATAGTACTCTTTACCACTTATTCGGCATCTAGTTGTTAAACTAGTCCTCTGGTTGTCAAAACAGAATGGCTAAACTCTGAGTGTTGGAGGGACTTAAGATTGAGTGGGGAAGAAATCCGGAGACGTACGATTGTAAGATCTTGTCTCCATACATCAGGAGCCCGACACCAGATAGTCAATTTCACGGGATATCACGCAGTTACTTCTAATTATTTTTATTAGGAGGTTTCGTTGGAGTGGAGAGGATGGAGGCTTTAGATTAAGTCATTAATGAAACTTTAAGTCAGAAACAAAAGATATTTAATAAAACGAAATAAAAAACATAAATGGAGATTACAAATGTATTAAGCTTCCTAATACGCGAGAGAGAAATTACAATTTGCGTAGGTCATACTATCTCCACAAGATCTTTGATACTTGGTCTTTCCTGTTGTCTTGTCTTTTTGAGTGTCGAGGAAAAGGTTCGTTTAAGCTCAGGTATTCTTTCATCTGGTACTTTATTTCTTCATCTTGAGTATTTCGGACGACACTTGTTAAAACAGCTACTTTGGGTGGGCGATATTTGGCGCATTTGATTATAAGCTCTAACCTTTTTGGAGACCAAATAGAATTTGTCCTTCTCCTTTTTGGAGGTCGGACACACTCAGACTATGGGTGTTTGGAGATTCGACGGAAATACGTCCTTCTATATCGAGAAGTTCTGGCATACTCCCCGAACCAAGAAAAAGAATCGTTACTTTTTGAAGTTCTCCTCTAATGAGCGTATCGTATTTTCTCACGAAAAGAGGATGAGTGGGAAATTTTAAAGGGGTTGACTCTCAGTTGAGTGACTAATTGTTTTTAAAGATAAGGGTAAAAGAAAAGGGTGTTCAACTTTCGTTGAAGAGGAAGTGTGTTTTAACATTTTCCTTTTTGTAAAAATAAAGCTTTACCATCAAAATTATAAAATATTACTGTACTTTCAAAATTATTTTGTTTGAAATTAATTTATATAAACAAACGAAAGTCTTTAAAATATCACAACATAGTTATTGAATAAAAATTTAACACTTTTTATAATTTCATTACAATCAAAAGTAACATCACTTACCTTATCCACAACAAAATGATGCAGATGAAAGCAGCAATGGTTATACTTATATTCATTGTAGCAAGTAATGTTTATTTAATATTCCAGTCCAATTGTTAATGTTTCTGTAAATGAGTAAAAAAATCCGACGTCTTAAAAAGAACAATATCGCAAATTCAAGTTGAGTAACTTAAAAACAGGAAAAAAATATTAAAAATTATTATTGTGTATTTAGTGTCTATGTATTTATAATAGATGGTTTAATAGTTTTGTAAGACATTACAACAAAATATTATTTCAATCAGAAATTGCTGAAAAAATATATTATTATACAATGTAACAGACCTTTCTAAAAGTTATGTTTGAATGACCTCTAGCTTTTTTTCTGCTTCTTTTGCTACATTGTTTATATGGACCTCACTTTTCATACCATTTTCTTTTTTGTCAATTGAATGAAATGCTGAAGCTGTGGGTCACTTAGTATTTTCTTCCAAATATAAACAAGTCTTGTATAAAGTACTAGGAAACCTTTGAAACATACAAAAACGTTATTAAGACTAAGAATTATTAGGTCTATTATCGTAGAAAATCAGAAAAGATAACCATACTATGACAGGGATAAGCGGTTGATACAATGTAAAAAATAATATAGTTTATATCCAGTGTTTTAAATGTATAATACACACCATCTTTAGTTCTTGCGCTACTGATATAAACTTTTAGTGTTATTTTTAGGAAATGTCTTAATTCGATGTTTCAATATTGAACGAAACGATGGCAATACTTTTGCTTCGTGATTTGTAACAGCAAGGAAACAAAAGTTTAGGCGTACGAGTTTAATAGTACTTTGTACTAGCTGTTTATAGTAAATTGCAGATAGTACGAAATGATACACGTGTCAAAATGATGATTGGTGATGAAAGATATTTTAGTGTAGTGTGACTAATAAACAACTGGTTAATCAATCTTTTAAACATTGGTTATGTGATTGTAAGTTATCAAATGCACACGCGGTTAATTTGGAGACATAAATAATTATATTTTTCATTTAGTTTGAGATAAATCGAATCTTGAAAGTTAATCAAGGACTTTTCAGTTTAAATATAAGTAACTAGAAAATGATTTTTTCAACAGATTATTCACTTTATTATATTACAGGGGTGAATATAAACAGTTATTCTAAATTTGTTATTTCAGAAGTATATAATAAATAAAAATAATAGAAATATTGCGGCCGACGTTTTCAACCCGAAAATGTGTACGTCGGACGTTTAGCACCACCTTTCTGTAAGTATAAAAGTTTGACAATGGCGTTTGCAACGTTGCGTATGATTCCACTGACTTTCCAAATGCCATTGTCAAACGTCTAGGCTTACAGGAAGGTGGCGCTAAACGTCTGACGTACACGTTTTAGCGTTGTAAACGTAGACCGCAACTTCCTTGACTTTAGTACCACGTAAAATAAAAAAGTTAAATCGATATTAATTTACTACGTTAGGTTAGATGAAGAGAATTTTGGTACGTGATAACGTATACAAGAAGTTTGGAATCTCGACAACTATAAGCTACTAAAGCCGGATTATCACAAAATTCAAGTAATGTGTGATCTCAATGTTCCGTACTTTGCTGGCCACTTTGTATACAGCTCCACTGGTAAATTTTTGTGAATTCCTAACGCGCGCGATCTATAATCAGTCTAAAACCGCTGTTATCACTGCAGGAAGTACACTGTATGTGTATGTCGATACATCACCGATACCGTGTCAACCATTCCCCTGATTTCGTTCGTTGCTCGCGAAAGTATGTCAAGTTCCTTGCACTGTATACACTCCTTCAAACCTGGCAAACGATTGAATTTTTAAAAATATATTATATCCGAAAACAGAAATACAACTTATATTTAGGAGAACAAATATTTTATTGTATTTCCGGTTCAATTTATAATTCTTTTTTTTCATTTTCCGAATGATTGCGGTATTTCGTAGCTATTACTATTATGCAGTGAGACATAAACGAGAGAATCGCGTATAGCATTAGCGAGGATTCGCGATTCGTCAACATGGACAGGAGAAATCGCGTATACCGAAACTAGAGATACGTTGCAAATGAAAGATTTGTTGCCAAATGTCTACAATGCTACATTGCTGCCCAGAATTTAAATGTATTAAATTTCGATTTGCAGAATAATAGCATGCAGATATCATGCAACAATTCTGGATTATCATAGATTGTTTAAAAAGGGCCTAATGAACGAACTTCTTCTGTATAAAAAATCTAAATATACTTTTCTAAACAGATTATGCAAATTTTCGTAATATAAAGCGTAGGGGAGACCGGGGCAAGATCGGTATGTTAAGCTTTACTTAAATTTTGTGTAATAAATACTGCTGTAAACTGAAAAAAAAGCTTTGCATATTGTCTATTGGAATGTTACCTTACTATAGAACTGGTTAAAATCAGTTTGGAAATAAAAATAATTAAAATAATAACAACTTTATAATAAGAGAGAAATTGACGAAGTTGCCCCGGGTATAGGGGCAAGATCGGCAACTTCTCTCTTTTTGTAAAGTTGTAATTATTTTAATTATTTTTATTAAAGTTGCCCCTGGTATAGGGGCAACAGTAATGGGGCAAGATAGGCACGTATATAAAATTATGTTATTAACAATGTATAAGTTGGAATTCACTATTAAAACAAAGAAATACAAATCCAACACCCATTTAATATTATTACAACGAAATGCAAGTTCAAAGACATATATACATGAATAACAAATGCAAACATGTTTTCATTTATCATCTGTTTTATTTTTATCCTTTGCTTCTAATGTGGCTTTATGTTGCCGATCTTACCCCGCTAGTCATGATTTCGAAACATTAAGTACAACCCTAAGAACAGAATGCCAAGCCACGATCTGGCCACGTGAATAAGTTGAAGTTACATCCCTCTAACAGGAAAAGTAACTTTCGTTATCATGGAATTATAACAAAACCTGCCAATTCAATATAAATGGAAAAAAATATTATATGGAATTCAACGAAAATGAAAATTTGCTTGATAATTCAACTACGCTTGTTGGAGAACAATAAAAACACTACACTCAACAAGCCACCAATAAAACTCAACTGCCTAACCTATAACCAAAGTCTCCTTTTAATTTCTTTTTAAAAAACAGCGCTTGACAAACTTGCCCCGCATGCCGAAGTTGCCCGGTCTCCCCTATACGATTTGGTAATGTAAAACATTAAAAGTAATTAAATAGCATGGACTTTTCATACATAAATTGTTTAATATAATAAAATATACGGCATTAATAACTGTTCTATTAATTTCTTCTGAATTTTGATATCATAGAATTAAAAAATAGCAAAAAAGTATACACTTACCACGCTTTGAAGTCTGTTTATTCTGCTTGAAAACACGTTTAAGAATAAAATGAACAGAAAATCAATATATGTAAACTGTATTATGTTATCAATTAATACGCATATTTAAGAAGTAATAAAAATATTAATTATCTGGTTTACAGCAGATAAATGCAAATTTATTAGATTGTCCTTCACCTTCGAACGAATAGCAATTCGATTAGTAAATTTTTAAATTAAATTTTCCATAATTAAAACGAATTAAAGTTAAGTAAGAACTTATGTTATTAAAGTCTACAAATTTGGGTTTATTTGTTCACTGTTTGGTTGTGACAGCACTTTTTATATGCATTCACTTTCATTTTTTCGTTTAATGTATGGAGTGACCTTTGCATCTAGAACGAAGTTACTATTATTATAAACAAATGTGATTCGATAACAGCCTTGGAATATTTCCTTGTAATGTTGACGTAGGTAGTAAGAGTGAAGAGAAAAATATCAGATAATTATATTAATTATTTTAAATAATATTTATGTTATAAATTGAAGTTAATCCGATATAGAATACAGAAAGGAAATGCTTCTAAATTATCTGTTAGTTATTGGAAAACATGTTTTAGTACCACGTAAGCGTTGTTTAGTAAATGTTTTCTTATAAAATATAAGGTAAAAGTGGTCAACAATTCTCAATTAATCGTTGTAATTGTGTATATCACCAGGAGTCTAGCACATGAAATAATTTGTGGCGGTTATGTTCCTGAAATACGAGGTTTCCGCGGAGTGTTTTCAGGATTTTATTCGCGTATTCCACACCTAAATAGGGATTAGTTCCCCACAACCAGGCAATTCGCACATCACCCATGTGTTACGTTTCCTTATTCCACCAATACATTGTTGTCAATCTCTTGTATACAGAGTGGTGCAAAAGTCAATTAACCATTCTACAATCTAAGCTTTTGTATTATTCAAATTCTTTACTTACATTTAAAACATTTAATCAAAAATACATCATGTTTGTTTAGTCAACGAGAACTTACTCAAAGACACTGTTAAGTGACTTTAGACCACAACTTACACATGTCTACAGATATTCAATTTGAGTTTTTACAAAATAAATCAATTTATAACATTAAAAAATAAATAAATTCGGTAGAAAACAATACTGTATTTATCATAATTAAATTGCTATTCATATCATTTGATTTCGAAATATTTGAAAAAAAGTATTCCTTTTAAAATATTTTCATTTATTAATTAATTCTTATGTGTTAAATTTAATTATAAATCAAAAACAATATCAAATTTTTTACAAAATTATTATATATAAAACAGTTTTATAAAAAATCTATTCGTTATCAGAAGGAACTGGATCACTAACATACGATATGTTTCATTTATTTAGCACCTTCAGTTCTAACACGAAGAACATAATCCTCTTCACTGTATTGACTCTTGGTAAGTGTGAGGAGGTAATATAAATTTCATATGTTAGTTCTTATGCTAGAATAGTATTACATATGCTATACAGTTAAACTTTCGAACAATGGCCATTAGGAAAAAAAATACGATAAAATTTTGCTGGTGAAATACATTCATTTAATGTAAAAAATTAAAATGTCATTAGTTATGACTGACGTCAATTTAGCTTATTTTATTATCAAAACAATGCGAAAATAATATAATAAATTAAATTTATTTTATGTATTAAATAAATAAACCTTTAAACAATATAATTAAACCCTAATTACTTGCACAGCAATCAAACTTTAAAAGCAAGACTCGTGTCATTGGAGAAAATTAGAAGCCTGCGCCATTAGACAATCTCAGATTTTTCAGAATTATCCCATTCCAAAGAACGAAGAAGAAATCGACAGTCGATGCGAGTATGATGTAATAAGCTTTATTTAACTTATACTTCTTGAAAAATAAATTAAAAATACTATATTTTATATTGTAATATTTCAGATTCTTTAGAGATGCTGCAGCTTGTTTCAGTAAATACACAGACAGATGCGCAACCCCTTTGTACCAGCAATTAATTTCTTTCGTCAATTCTGAACCTGAATAAAATTTCAATCAATTCTGAACACCACGAAATAAATCGAGAACCAGTAAACATTAACTATTATATTAGAATTTATAACATTTACTATATAGATTATTTTTAACTTATTAATCACTATTCTTTAGCGTTTTAAACACATTTCGAATGCTTTTCCAAAGTGTGGAGAAATCAGAAATCTTGTGCAAATACATTCGCTGCTATACCTAAACTTTCTATATCTAAACTTCTTCAAGTGATAAAATAAATCTGGCTTGCTGGTACGTATAGCACGTTCATGTTACCCAATATACACTATTAACTATTAATTAAATAGTAGGTAAAAATTATTTGTTTGTAGTTTTTATCGTTGATTCCGAAACCGTGGAGCCGATTTAATAGAGAAATAATGCGGAGTCGAAGCTATAAAATTCGTGAGGAAATTTATAGCATTTTCTGTGTCAAACTTACCTGATGTCGTGTGCCAAAATTCCAAACCCGAAGATGCCACTTGCAAGGCATTGCTATCTGAAGTCGGAACTGTTTCCAGTTAATGTAACGATTCTCCGTTTAATCAGTCCATCAAAATATTCACAGCTTTATCTTAAATAATGAATGGTCTAATCAAAATGTTCTTATAGTTGCTGAATAATAAAATAATGCAAAAAAATATTTGTTGGTATGCCTAACACTGGATGATACTAAAGTTTGTTATGAAATTTGAAATTGTTTGTGTAAAACGAATTTATTACAGCAAATAAAACTTTCATCCGATTTATGCTATTTCTGCTGATCGATTTCTTTGATTGAACTGTTAAAGTAAGACTTATCTACTTTCCTTGGTGTGTAATATATAAAAGAGGAATGTATGCCAATCAATAAAAAAATGATTTTCAAAATTTTCACATTTTTGGAATCAGAAATTTAAAATAAGAAATGCAAAAAAATTCGGTGGTATGTGTGTTTGGGTGTTATTGCGTGTTAGACACAATTTCGTTCACCCTCTTTCAAGCTTAATAACTTTTTGTGCTTACTAACGAATATATGTGAAATTTTGGAAGGAGGTTTGGGGGTTAGGAGGATTGATGGTGTTAAATTTTGCTAATTAAAAGTTCAGGGGTTGGGAAGATAAATTGGATCGTCTTTGTCATATGTCGAGTAAAGTCAGACTTAATGACAATTTTACTCGTTATAACATTTATAATTTGTTACAAAACCCATTCCCACTTTCAAAATAAATCTTTTTGCCAGTTTATACTAATTCAAAATATATAATTTTTAATATTAAAATATCATCGCAAAAGACGCCATCAGAATTTTAAATGTTAATAGAAAAGTTAAACTTAAACTCGTTGCTCGATTTTTAGTTGATTAAAATCAGAGTGGTTTTACGAAAAATTAAGCTTTAATGTAAATTAAGTTTGCTCTGTTTTTCATGCACATAGCGAGGGTTTTACTTTTTACGATTGTAAAATAGGAAAAAATTTAAATAGACTTAATTCATAAATATCGATTCATATGCATTTGTTATTTATTTTCTAGACATGTACTGGTATACATACAATTCACACAAGTGTGGAATACTGGTATGTCAATTCATTTTTGAAGATTCCGGATTACAATAAATGCTGCATTAATAATATGTGTGTTTTTAATGAAATAAAACAGTAATTTACATGTTATTAGATATACAATTTCTATTACATTTACACTAATGGCACTGTCAATACGTTTGCAATATTTACATACAGCAAAATAGAAATGACAACCTACTGATTTTACTAGTAACTTATCTTGACTTAACAGCAATATAATATAATATTTCTAGTTTCTTCTCGTTCACTTAAATCAAGTAATTGATGATATTATATTATAGATATTTTCTTTACATCTTCAATATTTTCTTTTAATTTAGTGCGTGAATAACGTGTGTATTCGAGGATCCTAGAAGACTTTACATTATAAAAAGTGCTGCAATTTTAGGAAGAGCAGGTAACACCAAATTAACCGTTCAATAAAACGAAAGGTTTTAATGTTGATATAATAAAACATGTATATAAAATATAGTAATTTTAATTAAATTTCTTGTAAGTAAACTTTTTATCGATTTTTTGTGTATTTTATTGTATACAATAAAGCATCTTGATTCTTTTATACCATTAGAAGCCAGTTTATACTTCATATCGTTAGATGTTTCGTATAGGTGCAGTGAAGGTTCATGAACAAGTTTCATCGTAGCTCTAGTGTTCATTCGGTCCAACTCATTCTATATTGTAAACACTAAGTTGACCTCATTACTTTGTGGGTTCGGCTAGGCCCATATCCGGGGATCCGGAGTAGAAAAACCCAGAGACAAGAAGAATTTCTTGTTTTAATTTAAAAATTGCTTGAGTTAATACGTATATATTTATATGAACTATTCGTGCAAAGAGAATGTAGATTCAATCATAGAGAAATGTCTTTGTTTACTGTACAAAACTATTTGCTGATTCTTATTTCGGTTTTGCAGATTTGTGTTATGGAAACAAAAGATATTTCAACAATAAAACAAGAAACAGAGAGCAGATACCCGATAAACAGAAGAGCAAGAGGACTCAGAATATCGTCAATTGTCAACGGTCGTACTTCATCAGAATATTCCATATTTCGAACGTGATCTAAATCCATATCTCTGTTAGTTAAACCTGCTTCAAACAGGCGAATTATACTAGAATTGTTGAAAAAATACAACAAAACTCATAAATGTTAATATATACTTAAAAATAACTAATAATTAGAAGTCAAATACATTACATTGCATTGATTAATTCCTTATATTTGTATCCTTTTCTCATTGCATATCCTATAGGAAAAGTCAAAATGGCATCTCGAGAAAGTAATAAATTTTCTCTTTGATATTTTTCTGGGACGTGTTTCAGTGCATATTCGTCTTTGATATAAGCAAATCGATCCTTCAACACTCTGTCCAAACCGTCTTCTTCTGAAAATAAGTTGTTTGTTTCTCTTATGTGGTCTCCAAACACCTTGGCTGGACCTGATTTCGCTGACTATTATATAAATATCATAATGTAAAACAATGAAAAATTATATTGATATAAATTAGGGATAAATCATAAATATGGATAAAATAGTTTAGTAATTACATTAAAATAAACGAAGTCTACAACTACCTACCGTTAAGAATACAGTAAGACCACTGCCACCCATTATTCCACAAGAATAACTTCCCTTCTCTACAGCTGCACGCAATTCGTCTACATATTTAGGTACCGGTTCGAGTACTGGACAAGTCATGAAAGACATCAGAGTTCCACTATAACTCGACATCAAAATTACCGTGGTAAGTAGCAAGATAGAAATGAATAATCTGGCTGAATATCTAACAACTGAATTTAGGTTACCACCTGAAAATGATTTGTTTATAGATAAGTTGAGGTAATTTATATTTATTAAAATTTGTTAAAAATGTTACCTTGAGAACAAAATGTACCGAATAGATACCAATATACTTTTTCTCTTGTCCAAAATGGTGTCACTTTTTCAAATAATTCAATAGTGTGTAGTACTTTATGCAACAGAAATCCGCATACTAATGTCGAAAGAAATAAGGCTAACCACAGCTGTTTAATCAATAAAAGTTTTACTATTAATTCTATAAATATATTAATTGAAATAAGTTATTATAACCACAGTTTTTAAATTTCGACTACTTTCTAATAATTTATAATTGTTACTCGTTATACAGTAGACTTGACAGTACAGATTTAATAAACTCACGGTTTATTGGTGTTGAGCCCGTGAAGAAAACTCATATTCTTCACGGGCTTAACACCAATAAATCGCCCAATTTACCATAAAAAATCATCCTGGAAGTTATCTCTCTTTGCAGATCGTTCATTTTTTTTTTATTTTGCTATGAAACCAAAACACTTCGCTTAATGTTATCAGTATGGGGCACGTCTAAATTAATAACATTAATCAATAAATATAATAAAAGCGTGGTTAACAAAAATTATGGTTTGGTTGATTCTAACGTTTTGTGAATTTTTATATAGGTAGATGTATGTGAATTTATTCGCTCATTGCAACGTCAAATGGATGATAAGTCGAAGGAGTTCATCTCAGTGGGTCTTATTTTTGTAAATTTAGCTACCTAATTAAGTTTTATACCGTGAAGAAAACCAGAAAAACCCCTTGTGGTCTGGCGCAAACCTACGACTAGGGATTGTAAATTTACCGACTTTTTCATTTACCAGTAATTCGGTAAATGAAAATTAAAATACCGGTTTACCGGTAAATTACCGGTAAATTTTTTCCTAAAAATAAAATTAAGGTGATAAAAAATGTAAGTAAATTTGATTTCCATTTCACATTTTTTATTTCAAAAATATAAAATATAAAAAAATATAAAAATTAAAGTGTTATTCTAAACAAACTATAATAATAACTTTTAGAAGCATAAATAAAATAATACAGAAAATAAAAATAAAACAGAAATAATATATAGGCCTAGTACCTAGTACAATTTTATTGATTACCATTTTATAAAAAATAACTTCTCAAGAAACTTAAATTATTTAAAGTCTTATCTCCTAATTTTGATCTAATTTTAGTACAAAATAATCCAGATTAGGTTAGGTTAGGTTTCTAGACTTTTTCGGACAGCATCTTTAAGTAATAAAAATCTTTCCAGCATGTTTAGTAAGCTATTCCACCTGGTTCTAAAATCTAAAATTAAAGAAAGTTCTTTTTGTGAGAGTAATGGGGATTCCCCACGAAAATAAGGTTAGAATAATACATATTTNTTTTTTTTTTTTTTTTTTTTTTTTTTTTTTTTTTTTTTTTTTTTTTTTTTTTTTTTTTTTTTTTTTTTTTTTTTTTTTTTTTTTTTTTTTTTTTTTTTTTTTTTTTTTTTTTTTTTTTTTTTTTTTTTTTTTTTTTTTTTTTTTTTTTTTTTTTTTTTTTTTTTTTTTTTTTTTTTTTTTTTTTTTTTTTTTTTTTTTTTTTTTTTTTTTTTTTTTTTTTTTTTTTTTTTTTTTTTTTTTTTTTTTTTTTTTTTTTTTTTTTTTTTTTTTTTTTTTTTTTTTTTTTTTTTTTTTTTTTTTTTTTTTTTTTTTTTTTTTTTTTTTTTTTTTTTTTTTTTTTTTTTTTTTTTTTTTTTTTTTTTTTTTTTTTTTTTTTTTTTTTTTTTTTTTTTTTATCAATGTCCCTTTAACCCTTTTACATATCTATAAACACAATATTCTCTACATAAAAATTTGTAGCATGAATTTTTCATTTACCGAATTACCGGTAAATTTCAAAAATTTATCGGTAAATTTCAAAAATTTACCGGTAAGGTTACCGAATGTTTTTTTGTCAATTTATTGGTTAACCGGTAAATCGGTAAACCGGTATACAATCCCTACCTACGACTAACCACCAATGTTCATTAGTGTCACTCGGTCACTTGTGAGTTCCAGATAGTGTGTTTGCAGCCAAATTTAGCAACAGCTACTGTATGGTAAATAAACTAGACTACTGAATTTAAAGCAGTATTTAAGATCAGTAACACGAACTTACTCTATCAACCGCACGTTGTAGGAAAAGAAATCGTATAAAAGATTTAAATTTCCGAAATTAATGATAAAAATAAAAGCCAGTCTACTTCATTAATATTAAATTATAAAATCTCCGTAATTTAAAATTTTCCATTTAATGAACTATTTTCGTCTTTGTTAATTATTTCTGTTTAAAATTCTTACTTCTTTAGAAAATGGTCGTATTAAAGATGTCCAATTTTGTTCGAATTTAGGCGGCTTAACAGCAAATATTAATCTCGAAAATACCACTTGAATGGAAAAATCCACAACTTTAAATCGTTCGTACGATATTAAGAGTGGGGTGTATCCAATATCCGCTTCCTGGAATTATAAATTTAATTAGTAATTGTACGGGATTTATAATTTTAGTAATATAAAAAATTTAATTGCATAGAAATAAAATCAATCTTATTATATGTTTAATGATTCTTATGACATGTGAAAGTGTTTTTTTTAAATTAGTTATGATGTATATTTTTTACTTCAAAATATTGATTAGATTCAAAGTTTAGTACTTTTGAACGTAAAGAATTTTTAAGCACTTTTGATAATATTCCTGGAACACATTTTTAGAATTTTTTAGTGTGGGATTTCATTGTTCATGCTTTCACATCTGGATTCAAACGATTATTCTTGGTAAAGAGATATTGACAGATAACTGCGCTCGCAGACTAAAATAAAATCACGCGCGATAAAAAAGGGGCATTGTACATCACGCAAAGAGCTTCAAAGTCTATGGTTCAACGTCGGAGCATCGCTCCCACAAGATTGCACTCGAAGCCAATTCGACCTTAAAAAGAAGAATAGGATTTTGGTCAATATAGGACAGAGTTGCATAGGTCAATAGCCAAATATCGTTTTATATTTATAGAATAGGCTAGAAGTCACGAATTTTCTGTTGTTTCGAGTCCCTTTGGAAAGTAAGAAAAAGAAAACGAGACAAAAACAAAGTACGTGCCCAAAGTGCTTCAATGTATGGGTGCTCGGGCGCTCACAGAGACAGGTTTAATGTCTCATCACCCCCCCGTACATTCTTTTTTAAAATGAAGTTGAAGGATTGAAATTATCTTCAATAGCGGCAAAGAAAAACCGTAAAGATATTTCAGAAATAGATTCTAAGTATATTTTCATACAGTAAGTGGTAAAGACTCAGGCAGTAAAGTGTAGATACAGTAGAAACTTAATTTGAAAGAGGGGTCAGTATGGGCATTTCTATGTGTTGTTTAATAAAGTGTAAGCACGGCTTTAATTTTTATAATGTCCGTTTATTGAAAAATTGATGACTTACATCATTGGAAAGTTGCCTAATCATTCCGGTCCAACTTCCGTTTGCAGTTTTCACTCCAAAATTGGTGGCCAAAGGCTTGACTACCTCGTAACTAATACATAATTTACAAATAGTTAAAATGAGTAATCGCGGTTTAATATAATGAAAAATTAAATAAAATATATGGTAAATAACGTTCCATTAGTGAAATTTTAAAAGACAATTGTACATGCATAATATTTAAAGGTATGAAATATTCAAGGATATTGGTAACACTTAATTTCTGTGTCTTCTGCACAAGAAACAATTTCATTTACATTATTTACTCTATTAAATGTCTCCTGTTTAGTTTTACATAATATTTTATTAAAATAATACGTATAACATTAGAATTTGCTTCCATACCTAATTGTCTATGAATATTAGTTATTGGCTACTTGTGCTGAAGAAATAACATAGTTTGTATGTGGCTCGGATTTTGTATTAAGGATTTATAAGCATTATCCTTAACTAATTAGCTTCTAAAGACTATACAAGTAATTATTTAAAGGTTAAACAATACTTACTGGAAATTTCCTTTATTTACAATTGTCATAAATGTTTCAAACAGCAAGCCATTAATAATTCTATCATTTTCATCGTATTTCATGTAAACTCCATTCTACAGAGTTTGTAAAGTTACAGGTAAACGTGTAATTTTAACCTGAAATATCTAAATTAAATCATACTTACAGCAACTCCAGACACTCTTAGTGGTATTTTTTCGTTGTGTAATTCTGGAAAAGGATCGAATACATTAATATATAGTTGAGTTTTGATAATTTGGTCAATTTTATGATTTTATGTAAACAATACATTTTATCGAATTATCACGTACCGGTGATCGAGTACATAACGTTTCAGTTGGTCGCGAGTTTGAGTCTTGTTAATATATTTTATTTTTAAGAAAACCTTATTTTTATTACTTCTGGTACGTTATGAAATTTATTAATTTATCGATATAAAAATTAAAATTATAAAAGGATGGAATCGAAATCTAAATTAATCATTTTTATACCAAGAAATATGTGGTGCCATAGAANTAAAGGTATGAAATATTCAAGGATATTGGTAACACTTAATTTCTGTGTCTTCTACACAAGAAACAATTTCATTTATATTATTTACTCTATTAAATGTCTCCTGTTTAGTTTTACATAATATTTTATTAAAATAATACGTATAACATTAGAATTTGCTTCCATACCTAATTGTCTATGAATATTAGTTATTGGCTACTTGTGCTGAAGAAATAACATAGTTTGTATGTGGCTCGGATTTTGTATTAAGGATTTATAAGCATTATCCTTAACTAATTAGCTTCTAAAGACTATACAAGTAATTATTTAAAGGTTAAACAATACTTACTGGAAATTTCCTTTATTTACAATTGTCATAAATGTTTCAAACAGCAAGCCATTAATAATTCTATCATTTTCATCGTATTTCATGTAAACTCCATTCTACAGAGTTTGTAAAGTTACAGGTAAACGTGTAATTTTAACCTGAAATATCTAAATTAAATCATACTTACAGCAACTCCAGACACTCTTAGTGGTATTTTTTCGTTGTGTAATTCTGGAAAAGGATCGAATACATTAATATATAGTTGAGTTTTGATAATTTGGTCAATTTTATGATTTTATGTAAACAATACATTTTATCGAATTATCACGTACCGGTGACCGAGTACATAACGTTTCAGTTGGTCGCGAGTTTGAGTCTTGTTAACAGACTAAACTACACTTATAGAGAGGCCAATCATGAATATTCACAAAAAATTCGTTAATCCGGCTTATTTACAATGTAATTGTATCGGATTATCGACGTTTTATTTTCCAAAGTTCCATGCAATCCGGACATTGCAGTCATCGCCTTATAATATCACCAGAAAACGTTGATGTGTAGTTTGGATTTATTTGTAAATCGTACTAAGAAACGTGGACTAAATCTTACATTCTGCTTACACAGATAATTACATTACAATTCATTAAATTGTAATGTAATTACAATTTAATGAATTGTAATTACATTAAAATTCTAAAAAATATATACGACGGAGATAATACTTTTAGTTGGACACACATTTAAAAAGTAAAATAACAGCCATTCTTTTTATTCGGCTGATCTCCAAATATAAAGAATTTATTCTTCAATTGTGAAAATACACTATTACAAAGATTTATAATTATCTGGTTTGATTACCTATTGTTAACACACGACAAAAGTTTTCGCGTATTTACAAGGCAGTTTAACTAATAGCAAACATTAAAGTTAATCGTAAACAACTTTCTATAGATGGTAACTGTGGGCCAATTTACTTTTTATAAATTATTCTCAAATTTTCAAAATATCATATACAATAGAACTCGAAAACAAATAACGACATGCCAACTTTTATTTGCCTTACCAATGACACCAGAATTAATACCAAGCTGATAAAACACAAGATGTTTCCTGATCTGCTGAAGATTACCTGTAGAGTAATTTATTCTACAAGTGAACATTACGATCTATCAAATGGATTAAACAAAACTGGATTTAATTTCTTGCATGTTCGCCTAGCAAGAGTAATTTGTGGAGTGAATTTAATATTATTTTCCTGCATTCTAGATACTATATGCAATAACTTAAATTCATCTGTAAGCCTCGAAACCAACACCTCGGCGATAAGCTTAAGAAATTCCTTACACCTAGCACTTTCAATAGACACAAATCCAAAACAAGTTACAATTTTCTGCGATGGCCGTTAATAAAATTGCGAGATTTATACAAATGTTTACTTTTATTTAATATATTTTATTTTTAAGAAAACCTTATTTTTATTACTTCTGGTACGTTATGAAATTTATTAATTTATCGATATAAAAATTAAAATTATAAAAGGATGGAATCGAAATCTAAATTAATCATTTTTATACCAAGAAATATGTGGTGCCATAGAACAATACAAATGCATACTTTCAAATCTTTTAAATATATTTCTATACAGAGTATTAAAAATTCAATTAGCTTTTACGTGATATAGGGAAGATCGGGGCAACTTCGGCATGCGGGGCAAGTTTGTCAAGCGCTTTTTTTAAAAAACAAATTAAAAGGAGACTTTGATTATAGGTTAGGCAGTTGAGTTTTATTGGTGGCTTGTTGAGTGTAGTGTTTTTATTGTTCTCCAACAAGCGTAGTTGAATTATCAAGCAAATTTTCATTTTCGTTCAATTCCATATAATATTTTTTTTCCATTTATATTGAATTGGCAGGTTTTGTTATAATTCCATGATAACGAAAGTTACTTTTCCTGTTAGAAGGATGTAACTTCAACTTATTCACGTGGCCAGATCGTGGCTTGGCATTCTGTTCTCAGGGTTGTACTTAATGTTTCGAAATCATGACTAGCGGGGTAAGATCGGCAACATAAAGCCACATTAGAAGCAAAGGATAAAAATCAAACAGATGATAAATGAAAACATGTTTGCATTTGTTATTCATGTATATATGTCTTTGAACTTGCATTTCGTTGTAATAATATTAAATGGGTGTTGGATTTGTATTTCTTTGTTTTAATAGTGAATTCCAACTTATACATTGTTAATAACATAATTTTATATACGTGCCTATCTTGCCCCATTACTGTTGCCCCTATACCAGGGGCAACTTTAATAAAAATAATTAAAATAATTACAACTTTACAAAAAGAGAGAAGTTGCCGATCTTGCCCCTATACCCGGGGCAACTTCGTCAATTTCTCTCTTCTTGTAAAGTTGTAATTATTTTAATTATTTTTATTTCCAAACTGATTTTAACCAGTTCTATAGTAAGGTAACATTCCAATAGACAATATGCAAAGCTTTTTTTCAGTTTACAGCAGTATTTATTACACAAAACTTAAGTAAAACTTAACATGCCGATCTTGCCCCGGTCTCCCCTATGTATATCGTTTCTCAAATAAGAAGTTAATATGTTAGTGTCTCCTCTTTATACACCAAAAATAATGAGATGTTTACTTAGCATTTACCTTAAAACAATAGAATTTTTATTCAAATTTTACTGAGTACGGTGTTTCTTATCTATTATATATGATCTCTTAACATCTAGGCTATATAAATATATAAATGTGAATTTGCTAACAGTATGCATTGTCGATAATTACACAGCAAATTTGTCTACATTTTCCTCTATACTATCATAAAACTGTAAGTTCTGTTATTAATTTTCTTAAACTATTTATAGTGTTTTAAGAGAATTAACAATACCGTATATACATTTAGATCTCGACAGATATTTTACCTATTGTTCATCTCTCACTACCTCTGTAAGAATGCAAAATAATACTAGAAATACGATCAATTTTGGATCCATATTATAAAAAACGTTTATAAGTATGCATTAATTTTTTATGTAATTAGTAACTTAGCAGGTTTATACAACATATTCATTCTATATTGAGTTAGATTGGTAAAAGAACAATTTAATTTTTTTCTGTACTTAGCAAAAATTATTTAATAATTAAACTAATACGTTCAAAAATTCTATTATTAAATATGGTAATTGTTTTCTTACCGTTAGAAAATTCAGCAGATGATAAATGAAAGATCATTGCTAAGAGAATCTGAAAATAAATCATGTCTCTTTTAGTGACTGCCAACACAATGCTGTAGGGAAGAATTTACAATAGTCTTTTGCGTGTTTGTATTTGACTTGTTTTTATCTATGTAACTGCACTTTGTATAAAAATCAGCAGTTACAATAGAAGAGAACAAACTAAGAGAGAATACATTTGATTTCGTGTGTATATACAAACCTATTTACCATTGAGGATAAATATTATAATTCTATACAATTGGACTGGTTATATAAAGTACTAGTTATTATAATTTAATCCATAATCCAATCAATAGAAAAGACACTATAATATCGATATATATTAAAAGTTTTAGGGTTTTTAAACCGAAATAATAATATGAGATTAATAGCTGAAATTTAATGCTTTTATACATTGATTAGTATATTGCGTTTTGCAAATGTTAGTTTCTCGTATAACTCTTTATATTAAAGGGTAGAAAATCTCATAAAGATAGCCTGATAATGCTTTACATTATAATTTTTATCATAGAAAATAAAAAATGCATAAATTCAAAATTATATGTTTTAGTGGATTGTAGATGAAATTGGGTTCTAATAAAAGGAATTTTAAGGCAAATAATAATAACTTGTAGTAAGCAATTTCTTAACCAGTTCGAAAAATAATCTGTAATTGTAATATTTATGTTTAAAGTTTGAATAGTTATAAACACACGAAATCAGATCTATTGTATTCTTTTGCACAATGGTAATTGCTGTATTACTTTTTTTTATTATATAAATAAAGTTGGCATTAATATGATTTTGATTTTCTATCCGATTGACTTTACTATTATTTGCTGTATTTTAAATATTTTATAACTCGTACAGTTTTACATACATTTAAATATTTAAACTACTACTACGAATATACAAATTAATGCAATTTGTTGCCATTATACATTGTGAAACAACAAGTAGGACTCGCCAGAAAAAAGTGTATACTCTTATCGAATTAACAATTTGCTTCATATCTTGGGCTATAAAAAAGTCGTTATTCTGATTGCCATTCAGAAAGGAAAAAGTGTGACATTATTTCGCAACCGATAGACATATAAATCAATGGTGGATTCGAACCGTAGCAATGTGTTAACAATGGGGCAATTGCCAAACCCACGAGGCATGAGAGCTGCTTGGGGTATTTCACGCCTCGGAAACATTACAATTTCTTATCCACAACTATCCCATACACAGTAGTGCTCACAGAAACCATTAACAGGACCGTACATTTGGAGCTTTTTTTCTGTATGTTAGACGTTATACGTGCGTAAACTTAATTACTGACTGACGTATTGACTTTAGAACCATGCCGTCATTCAATGTCATGGAATAATGAACAAAGTATTAATTGCTGCTTTGGGACCCACTCGGTCTTCATTGTAATGAGTACAGTACACCTACCTCTCTGATGAAGTCTGTTTTAAATGATTTTTGAATAACGTGGTACTACTATATGTACGTCAGCGAATGCTATAGAAAAACACATTAGGAGTTAGTAGGATATAAAAATAGAACTTTAAAAACATTAACAGAATCAATAATTTAAATAGAACAAACGATTGTGAAACATAATAAATAAAATAGCAACTTGAAAAAAAAAAAACATAAAGATTCTGTACAAAATGGCATCTAATATTTACAACTTACTGAAGAATGATAAAAACAAAATAAGGAAATAAGATAAATTTAAAATATACAAAATACTCTATGAAAACCAACAGTTAGGGTTGAAAAATATTACGTTTTAATTACAAAAAGAAACCTCATTGTACGACTTAATGCAATTAATAATCCATCGTCATTGCTGATCTCGATGCATAGCGAGAGGTATCACGTTTATTTATCAATATTATCAGTGAAGACAATGCTATTGCGTATCAATTAAGGAATCGTTTGTTTTCTAAAAGTATCTACATGGAACAACACTATTCATTTTCGTCGAAGAAACCTGACATTTTAAGAAGATAGTCATTAAGAGTCGAATTGTGTTGCTTATTCCGAAGGTATCTGAGAAATATATTTAACCTTCGTATAACAGTAATAATTTCGTGAATCGTTCTTGCTAATTCATATATATCAAATAGATACCAGAGATATATCTACTGATTAATAAGTTTTGACAATACTATTATTTTTAAGAAACGAAAAGACTTCCAATTAATATTTTATTAACACTATGAATAATGTAATATTACAATATTACACAACATTGTCAAAATTCATTTGTATTTTTATTTTATTACTATTTTTGATAATATAATTTTTACACGATATCCTTATAAATCAATAATTAATTTCTCTGTTACTGTTTGTAATATTCTTTACAAACAATTACAAAAGGGAAAAAATGAGTGTTTATGTGACAAAATGACAGAAATTGAGAAGGAATTAAACCAATCAGGCCGAAGGATGACTGCTTAATTATTAATTATGAAGATCTGTATTGTAGTTTATATTATTTTATTAATGCCATCATTTTTTACAGTGATTCTATCATTTCGGAACAGATTGTAATTAAAAGAGGCGATGTTTAATAGTGGTGCGATTAATTTAAACTTACTAACGAATTTCGGCACATAGAATTTACATAACAAATTTTTACTTCGAATATCACAGGTAATATTTTAAAATGTCACCTTCGTCAGGTCTTAAGACTTGCCTGTTGTACATATTTGAAAAACCCGCGTATATTAGTCATGCGGTTGCTTTAAATATGAATCACAAACAAAACACTCCTGAAGAGTTAATTAACAATAAAACATAAAATACATAAAATTAAACAAACATTACAATAATGAAGTAATTTCGCATGTATTACGTAAATGAAACATATATTACAACAAAATACTAAAATTCTACAGTAAACAATCATACTAATTGTTGTACAAAATATAAAAAAGGTAAGTAGGCTGGATCAAAATACACTTGTAAAAATAGTAGACCTATTATACTTAAACGTAAATGAAATCACGGATGAAATTAAAATTTATGTACGAAATTCAGAAAATTTATATAATAAAACTAAATTAATTAATATGTTCCCAACTACAGAAAAAAAAAGATTTTTTTTACCTTTTTAAGATGAATTTCATGCATATAAATGCCTATAAAGGCAATATAATATAATATTATCTATATATAGATAAGCTCTCCTTCTGAAATTAGTAGTGGCTTGCCCCTGCGTTTTCTTGAACAGTAGACTCGTGTTAATCATTAATTAACTTCTTTCAGGGGAGAAAACCGAATTGAAAAAACGTAATTTCCGTTTTACAGCAGAAGTTCCAACATAGTATTTGGGCCTACTTCCATTGCCGTTTCCACATCTAGTCTCGACTCTCATCTGTCTTACTCCGTTCTTGAGATTAACAGAAAACAGACAGACATGCGGACAAATGATATTATGTGAATTGAATGTCAATTAACGCCGATTTTATTAATTAATTTAATTTAAACTCAACTGCAGCGCGAACCGAAAAACGAAAGTAGTATCTTTCCCGTATGAGCATTGAAATATAATTAAAATAGTAACGTCATCGATGATTCGTCTAATGAGGCTAAGCGATCTCATCGCCACTAACTTCTGAATCGGTAGTTCTGTCGTTGATTGGTCGAGCATTGAATTAACATAGAAAATATAGGAACTTCACCATCTGTGGCTGGCTGTGCTGAGTTGCTCGTTCGTAAACCGAATTGTTCGGAAAGCGTGGCGTTCGAAATTCAAGGATTACTGTATTTAAAATAAAGCATTCAAATTGTATGTGTTGTTGAAAAATTATTCTTTACGATTCACCCCAATGTTAAAAAAAGAATGTGAATCAAAAAGCTTAAAAATGCAGTGAAATACAAAAGAGGAATATTTGTAAAATTGCAATTGTCTTTCTTCATTAAAGATTCTGAAGATGACATGTAAAACATATGTGAATGCTTTCTGTAATACACGATAGAATACAGCAGAAAAATATAACACAGTACCTGTTGCATTATCTCTTGCAAATCCACATTAATAGCACAAATCACAATTTTAATTTATAATTATAAGTTTAGGTATAAAAATATAATCAACATGCGCTATATTATTATCATACCAAATTCGGGTTTATTCAGACTGCGAAATAGCTCTGAAAATTGTTAAATAAGGAATACATTAAAAAGGATAATTTGCTAAAATGTATCGAACACATAACAGAATAACAATATTCAAAAACTTAGTGATGACAGAATGAGTAAGTGAAAGCAATTTGAGAATTTAAACGTTATATTACGTATTATTACTAATTCGATCTGTATTGTTTAACAACTGTGATATTACATTTGATGTATTAGACAGTTGCTGTTCCTCTCTACTATTTTTCTTCTTTCTGATAATTAAAACAATATTATCCCAAATGTTAAGCAGAACAGGTAACAAAAATAGTGCATGAAATGAAGCAAATAGTGCTGTCAAAAACACAATCTTAAAAATGTCGTGAAACATACGATTAGGACTAATAAGTATAGACGAAATTCCTAAAATTGTCGAACCTGTAGCTTGAATAATAGGATGACCAGCAATTTGTAGAGCATGTTTCATTTTCTCTTCCGGTGTATCCGCTTTACTACATACAAAAGCGCATGATATATGAGATACGTAATCAACAGAAAATCCTGCAAGAAGAGTTAACGTAAGCAAAAGAGGTGCATTAATAGTTACACCCCAGGCACAGGCATAAGTAATTGCCGATGTGACAACTGACGCAACACTGAAGCTAACGCAAATTACACAGTGCAAGTTTGGAATAAATAAGAAGAATATTACTATTACTATTAGGCAACTCGCAAAAACACATTGAATTATGTATGGGAGAATGTTTACAAATGAATCAGCAGCTAAGAATTCGTAACAGTAAATCATCACATCCAAACCAGAAGAATCGATCACATCATGTAAATGATTAAGAAGTTCGATTTGTTTAGCAAAACCATCGATTGTCTTAGAATTTACAAAAAATCTAGAAGAAATAATTGTTTTCTTGTCTTTATCGAATAAAATATCGTTCTTGAAACGTTTAGCAAAGTTGAATTTGAAGAATACATCATGGATAGCTTTCACGAAGTGCTCGGGATGGCTCATATTGTATTCACTTAAAAAGACCCAAGAAAACGGATTTTTAGCAAATTTGATAAAAGCTCTTAACCACGATTCAGTCAGATTATATCGACTCATTCCGGGAACATTTTCTAAATCAACTGTCAAATTTTCAATTTGCTGTTGTACTTTCTTATTCGAGTAATCTAATGGCGAATTGATAACTACTTGTATTCTATCTCTGTATTCAGAAAAGTACTTGAAATTATCGTCGACAAAATTGATAGCATAAGAATTTTTATGAAATAAGTTAGAATATATTAAATCGTATTTTATGTAATTTGTGAAATATATTCCGAACGATATAAATATAATAAAACCGATAACAACAATGAACTTTGTTATTCTGTAACTCAGTATTCTACCTAATTCGTCTCTGTAAAAATTCCACTTTTCGGTATTTAAATTGGATTGTCTTCTACTTGAAAATCCAACTGTTATTATTCTCATTAAACCTATAAATGTAAAAATATTCGTTAATTACTTGCAATATGTGAATTTTTATAATTGTGCATATGGGAATATGTATTATGAATTATACAAGAATATGTAATTGTAGTAATTCTAATAACAATGATTTAAAACTACAGGATTCTTAGATCATATTCAGTCTACATTAAAAGTTGCATATAATTTCAAAATTCTAAATATGCCACTGCGCAAATAACACTATTTGTTAACATCTAAAATCCTTTCCTCAAATGTCCGTATTATATGATAATAATTTCAATAAAATGTGTTATTTAATTTTATATAAGTAATTTAATGCAAACACATTTACCTGATGTCTGATTCCAGTTCACAGGTGAACAGTATAAAGCATGCAGATTTCTACTTTCTCTGTAGCCGCTTAACACCAGACATCCTCCAAAAAACAGTAGCTGATATAGATAAGAAAATACAAAACTAAATGCCAAGTAGACACACATTATTCTACATACTGAATACGGTAGTGTAAGACCAATAAATGATGATGCCACATTTGTTAGTGTAGTAATGGTGACTGAAGTGGCAGCTTCTGAATATGTGTCAGCCATTCGTTTCTGTATATCATCTTCTGGATTAGTTTTCTTGAAAGCTGACAACATGACGAAGGAATCGTCAATTCCAACACCTAAAATGAAAACGTCGTAATATATAGAATACCAAACGAAAATTGAAACAATTTTCATTATAGACTATTGTGATTAGCAATATCAAACCTAGAACAACTAAAGGAACGAGCGTATTCATGTCTACGTACTCCATACCAAACAGCAACAGCAATCCAAACGCAGTAGCAGCACCTAAAATGGATGATAAATATCCGGCCACACCAATCCATGGTTTGCTACTTACGCAGTCAGTAGTCATGCAAGTTAGCACAGCAAAAGAACACACAATAATCTGCGAAATGATTATACTTGGTAAGTTATTCACTGTTAAATTATTTAACTCATCTTCGATGCTATTCCCAGAAAGTACTGAAATTTTTATTGTTTCGAATTCCAATTTATTTATCAATTTTAAGAAATTTTCCTCCCACAATGAAGCAATTTCGTATTTCGTATAATTGCCGCCATCAATAAAATACAGCAGTCGCACCGCTTTGAAAGCTTTGACAACATTATCTTTATCTGTTGTGACACCACCTAAATTTATAGCAGAAATTTCAAGTTTGGAGGATTTCGAATTGATATCAATTGGATACCTGAAATATAACAATATATTTAATAATATATTCAAAAATTTTAAATCCTAATATACTAGTTTCTTGTTTTAAACGAACACTTATAATAATAAAAAATATTTCTATTTAATTTAATCTGGAGTTAAAGTTTAGTAACAAACATTTTAGTTATTACAGTCGACCCCCCTATAACGTACGTTCCTATAACGACAATTCCTATAACGTAGCGAAAAAATTGTAGAAAGTTCCGTATAAAATACCTCCTATAACGTCGTTTCGCGACAAGATTGATAGAGTCTGGACCAATAGTGGATGAGCAGCCGAACTACTTTCCTCCGACCCTGCGCCACGCTACGGAGCGGCTAAATTGAGTTTGCTATCGTCTGTTTAGTATTATATATAAATTATATATAAATTAGGTACTGTACATATAATTATATATTAATTATATATAAATTAGGTACTGTATATATAATTATATATTAACTTAATTTATTGTAACTTTATTATAATTATATATATGCTTTCTGCCGCCTGGCAACACGCTACGGAGATTTTAGGCTAGTAAGTTGAGTTTATTATCGTCTGTACAGTATGTAAATTAGGTACCGTAAGTCTAATACAGCACTAATTTTATACATTTCTTGTGAAAGAAACACTTCTTATTCAACGGCCATAAAAATTATTTATATTAATGATGTCTCCAAAGGTCAAGTTATTTTTCTGCCAAAAATTCGTTATCAGAAATTGCGGCCGTCGTTTCGCGTGCTGTTCCGCGATGAAAACCAGCTTTAAGCAACGGCGTAGTCGAACGGTACACACTCGGTAAGTAATCCTATAATTTTTTGTTTATAGCATAGTTTATACAGATTATTCCCAAAAAATTATACGTATTTTGGAAATGTTGAGTGGAATTAGTCTAGAATCGGTTAATTTTATAGAAGAAAACCTATCAAACAGCCTTAGTCCGTAAAGTTCCCACCTATCGGGCTGCGATTGGCTCATGTATATAATCATTCCTACAACGTAATTTTCGTTTAGCGTGAAACGTATCTAAGCGTTATAGGGGGGTCTACTGTATATTGTGTAAATACAATAACTGAGAGCAAAATGACAATGGGACATCATTGACGAATGTATAACACTACTCAGCAGTCGATTCCTTCACTCTCGCAACAGTAATGTGGAAATTTATGGACTTTTTACACGGTAATAAATGCAAATATCGACTAGAAAGGCATACTTTTAGCAGTTTTTCAATGTGTTACAATAACATCTTTCTTCGACACAATATTTTTATTAAGAAAGATATATATTTTACAACGCTCTCGCTTATTTGAATAATCTTATAAGTGAATTGAATTACATAATTAATTCATACCTTATTTTGAAATTTCCATTCTTGAAATCCACTATTCTGCTCTTCATCTTCAATATATCATTTTGAATACATTGTCCGTCGATTTTACAGCAGATATCAGCGAATTTTAAACTTCTACCATTCCACTGTATTGTCATATTGCGTATTTCTTGATCCAAGATATCTAATTTTTCAAAAGTACTGTTTAAAAACATAGATTGTCCATTCTTTGCAGTTGCTATTACAGCTCCATATTTTTCAAATTCGGTTGATCGTAGAATATCATAATTTGTGTAATTTTTTGGATACAAGTTGTCGATTACGGATTTTGCCTGCACGATTCTGCTGTCAGAATTAAAGAACAAATAATGGACATTTGTAGTTAATTTCAAACGAAAAAAGCCAGCTGTTGAGATGATTGTAACGACGATAGGCACAAATATGAACCATAACGGATATTGTGCGACTCGATACCCAAAACGACGGAAAATTGCCGATAATTTGACATAGATAACATTGCAATTTTTATTCTTACACATAGCCATAATTGAAAGTGATGCTCTAATGGTAAATTAATCCGAAAATTAGATCTGTAAAAATCGGTATCATTATTTTATCAGCAATATTAATTTATAGTTAAATTCATCTAATTATAAACAGTTTGAATCAATAGAAATTCTAAAAATTATTTACATTTTCGAATGGCTGAGTAATTACTGTGTCATACTACCACTGTAGAGGTACTGGAAAGAATTCGCAGTGTTGTAAACACCAGAGGGTTTTATCGAGGTTTAGAATGCCTTGCCTAATCCATTGTCATTTAGCTATCTATAATATGCTTTCTTAAATAAACTTACGATTGTGAGATATGGGATTTTATCATAATTAGCGTGGGAAATATATTCAGTTTTTTTTTTTTGGAAATGCTTACGAAAAAAGGAAGACATTCGACACTTTTACGAGAGAAAAGGAAATCAACTTTTCTTTAAAACAGTTTGTTTTTTATGTTAGTGAAAAGATCTGGCTATTTACCCCTCTGTAACCTGTCAGCAGAGTTGAATCGAGGATTGCTATTGGTCAGAAAGTCGATAAACAGGGCGATTTTCCCGCCATTATCTGGGTAGTCTACGAAAGAAGAGATGTGCCATACAGACGGCAGAATAGAAATCTGACATTGTCACATAGATGACAGGCAGTCCTCCATAATATGAAGATGCCATAGAAGACATCCATAAACACATAGAAGAATGTTTCAGACTAAAAATATAACTTTGTGCACTGCCAAATAAGAAGATTGTTTCCACTTTGCTCATCATACTTCTCTTTACCTCCACTGACGTCGTCTCGCCTCATCAAAGCTTCGTCGTCGATCCGAAGATATAGCTCAAGATATACAGTTGAAGTAGTACATCTTAATATTTGTAAACTCTCTCTCTCGAAGGTTTAATAATACACTCTCCTAATAACTCACGATTTAACAATATATTCAACGTTCAGTGGTGTAACTTTAGTTAAGCTCGATATTATTCAATTGTATTCATATGGGAATGATATACCTCGTTGAATTTTTTCATTTAGTAAACCTTTATTTCTTTGTTAAAAATGAATAAAAAGTAGATAAACTATAATAAGTTATTAATTTAAAAACTTTCGAAACTCGTTTAAGATTTTAAACTAATTGATTCGACACTAACTACGACTGTTCAGGTAGTTCAAGTGAAAGACAAGACCTGTTCGGGTGACGAGAAGTTCAGCTTCGGATAATCTACCCGATACCATCCTTGACAAAGGGTGTTGACGGGAATTTAAACTTTCGCTCATATTCCCTTGTTGTTGTCTAGTCTATGAAGTTAGAATTTTAAAGATCCGACGCGATGTAATTAACCTTTTTTCTTTTTAAAAATTTCACTGTGTTCTAATTGCTAAGTCCCTTGTCAATGGCCCTTCCCTACTAGAGGACGCTCGTATACATTTATTGCGTCAAGTTTTACATTAATAGCATTTTTTTCTGGTCGCTGTTTCACATGACAAGCGCAACGGAATCGGATCTTTGATCGGTTTTAACAATGGAGTTTTTTTCAGGAACTTCACACTAGCATATGCTGAACTACCACTTAATGTGAAAGTTTCATTGAATAGGAATTATAAAAATTTCTTATTGGGTTCATTTCTTAACTGGCAACGCTGAAATATTAAAATCAAAAGGAGAATGTTTTTAACTGAATGTAAAGAGCAAAATAAATTTTTAACTATTGCATTTAATACTGTCATAAATGGTTCGATAAAGGTTTATGTTCAAAATTAATAGATTATAAGCGATAAATGCAGCATAGCTGCTAAGGAAAAGCGGGATAAAATTTGAAAATTTGACCTGAAATATTTTAGTAATTTCAGGAATTTTCAAAATATGTCATTGTAAACTTTTAGCTTATCTCAATGAGATCCGTTGCCCATTTCCAGGGAAAATCATTTTATTTGCAATAATGCATATATCTGTTTTAAAATAATTACTTTCTTGAGTAAATTAAGTTTCTGTTTACAATTATATTTTATGTCATTTAAAATATTTGTTGTACTACGGACAACGATCCAAGTGGAAGCCTACCGCACAAGGTGAGTTGAATTTGGATCCGCACGGGTTGATAAATTCCTAGGAAATTTTGGGGGTTGGTCTGTCTGCCGGGTAGTGATGGACCGGGGTTTATATATTCAGCAAAGTTGGGCGGGCCATTGTGGACGTGGACGAACCCATAATGAGCTCGCTACTAAAGACCCTTACAAAACAAAAAAAGTAGTGCTTTCTATGGATTCCTCCTGTAGTGCTTTTCTAACTTTTATATAGCGGTCCTTCTTCGAATATTGCCTTTTATTTAGTGTTACAAACGTATAAATACCCAGAGACTCCACGTGGTACGCTCCTTGGTTGGACATGAACCACACAATTGGTATTTAGTGGTTCTGTCAACGTGACCGCAAGTGAGCATTGTATAATATGGAGAATCCCATTATAATTGGAGACAAAATATAATTGTAATTAAGATTAAGTCATAACGAAATTCTTATCATAATTTATATAGAGAATATTTCATTTTATAGTTGTATTATGTTAGGACAAGTATAGGGATAGGTTAAATCGTTTCAAAAAGACTGTTTACAGTGAATTTTGGAGTCTATCACCGTTTAATATTATGCCCATATTTATTTTTTTTTTCGGAGGATGCGGTGATAAGGAAGCTTAAAATTATTATTATGTTTATTAATGACATACTGTAGAGAGTAATTAAAGATGAACCAAAGAACGTTAGGAACAGATTACAGAGGAGGAAGGTTAATTAAAAGTCAATAGAGATCTGACTTTTAGAATTCAGATGGACCGATTTTGAAATCAGATTGGCCTATTAGAAGTAAGAGTAGGAATTCGATTTCAGGATAAGTTTAATTAAGAAATAGAATAAATGTAAGATGACAAGAATTAAAACAGTATTATTATATATTGACAGTGATAGCAAAGATGCAGAGTTTATCACACATGTTACTTGATATTGTAGTCACATATATGGCTAGAATATCACGTAACGATTAACACACACACACACACACACACACACACACACACACAAACATATATATATTAGGGAAATAAAGACTAAAATGTCATGATTTTCACTATATCGAATCACCAGGAACAACAGCCTTCTATTGAAGAGACAACCATTTATTACAGGCTGTGTCCTTGCAGAAATATGCAAAAGACAGTTTAAAAAGTTCACAGGTGATAAGCCATAGATACATAAATTCTTTTTTGAAAAAGTGGCCAAAGATTTTTACAAATTAATAAACACGTAGAAAATACTAAAATGTGATGATTGTTGTTCCTAATCATTCTACCTGGCGAAAATCAAAACATATTACTCTTGTCTAAGTATTTTTGAATGTGTAAATTCGTCAGCCATTTTTGTAAAAATATATATATATATACATTGACCTATATATTTACAAAGAAAGATATCATTAGCCAATCAATAAATCTGTATACATATTTTACTTATAGTGGTGAAAAATATCATATAAAATTCTGAAATATGTAGACACAATGTGTATGTCATGAGAACTGCAACTTAATACGTGAAAAATACAAAGGTGTATGACATCCCAAAAACTGTTTTTCATTATTGAATCAAATAAAATTCTATACATTATGCACTGTTAAAATTAATAAATTATTTTATCTGAGTTAAATTTCTATGGGTGCTTAAATGCATTACAGAATAAGCTATGGATTTTTTTAAATAGATATACAATGAAATAAGTATAGAACAATGCAAATACACCTATTTGTTAAGAAGACACACGTGAAGTGGTGTAAAAATATCGCACTTCTCACCAGATTTGCAGTAGGAGAACTTTCACCCAGACACAAAACAATTATTCATCATGCTGTTGTTACTTTTTCTGGTATTAAAAGTTATAAAAATGCTTAAAAATGGAAAAAATATTTACTAAACAAATGAATAATGCAACTTGTTTTAGCCTAAATAGCGACTCTAGCGCCAGATATAATGACTGCTAAATAAGTTGCAGCTTGGAAACCCACTCGGTCCTTTTATTTTTAAATACATCACTATTTGTTGAAAGGAAATAACCTGTTTTACGTTATAGCTTAGGGCATAACTAATCTATATTCAGACGAATATGTTTATCTGTATCCTTCCAGGATGTGGAGTAACAGGTTTGCTGATATGCATCTCGTATCGTTAAGAATACCGCGCACAGTCTTACAAAACCAGTTTCGTTAGTCATAGTGTAAAAAAACGCCACTGTCTTAGTTTATTGCAGAATAAATTTTATTTTTAATTAATTAATTTAAAATTAATTGTATATAAAAAATTCTAAATAAAATATGTACTTTCAATTACTTTTTTATTGTACAATTTTGTAATGTATTTAATATTCGGAACACGAACTCATCTATTGTCTATTCTTACAGTACTTATATAACGTTTTACTTAAATAATGACTACATTCGTTAACGAAACTTTCATATTATGTGACCATTTATTAAATAACTTTATGCTTAAAACTAATAAATAGTAACAATGTTTTCGGTATATGACACAGAAAATTTGTCATATTTAAGTCAATAGGAAAGAAATATTATTTAATAAATGACATTTTATACGAAATAAAAGTCAATTGTTTATTTTAGGCTATTTCTTGTTGTCACTTTTTTTTATTTACGTCATTTTATATTGTGACTTTTTTCATATTACGTGTCATTCACATTGTCATATTTCCATTTTATGGCATTTTCATCACTTTTTAAAGTGAAACCGATATTATTTTTTATAACACCGATTCGTCATTAATTCCGAAAGAAAGAAATATTTCTAGTTATAATTGCATTTATTATTTATCTTTAAAATTGCTTTTCTCCGGTGATTATTTTATATTTTTCTTATTTTGCAAGTTTTCCTTATAATTCTATTGCGTGTATTTAATTTCCATTGTGTTGAAATTATTTAAATTCTTTTTAAAAATATGCTGAATGTTGTGTTTTTTAATACAGCCTTACGTTAGTTTAAGTTTTTTTTTTATATATAAATATCTACTGTGCCGATTATACGCGTTAATTGGTGAGAGCGTACAGTACGTAACTGAACCCGAAAGCCTAGTGTCTCGCACGATAATGTAAATCTATCTTTAACAAATTACACACAAAGTGATAATTACACACAAAGCTAGCATGTTAATATAATAAACTTGAAACTGTTTATGTGTTTACTATTAACCAAATCTATTCATTCGTTCATTACTTTTATCACACTTCTAATTTGATTAAGGCCACGTTCAATTGTGACGGTGTAAACATAATTACGTAACGAAAAACGGAGATAAGCAGCTTTGTCGTAACGTGACGCAAGAAGTGTCTGTCTGTACGCAGCTTAATACCTAAATAGGAACTAGTTTTACATAGAATGTCCTTTGGGGCATTCAGCATTCATGTCTTGAGATACTGTATCTTATCGTACCAAATCAAAATAAATTTTAATCATCTTGAAAATATCGATATTAATTAAATAATTGCATAAAATATATTATCCCGGTATAAATCATCGAATATTTAAGGTAAAAATGTATAAACGTAATCGAGAACTTACCTTTATTATTTACCTTTAAGACTACGTAATGTTTGGTTGGAAAGTTGAATCGAAAAACAAGTTTGTCAAGTACTTACTCAGGGTCTCAGTACAAAAAAAAACAATAATATTTGAAATTGATATCACTTTTCAAGAAAGGTGCATATTAAAATGGCAGTAAACTTTCGTATTATTTGATCTGCGTGGTTTAATATTATTGTGAAAAAAGTGAATAGGCAATATAACTTTGAAGTTACGTAATATCAATGAGTAAATGTCACCTGACGACTATCCAAAGAGGAAAATTTTATTTAAAATATTTTAAATTATACCCAGCTATGAACAATACAGTAAACAATTATAGATTATAAAAAGTGAAGGAGGAAACGGCCGAACGGCCACAGCGATTGAAGCTTGTTCCAACTGCCCTGAAGGCCACCTTTCGAATTTTTACCGGTGAATGTGTTCTCGTTGTCTTAATAGACAGCATTTCCTGTTATTGGCATGACAGAGTCAACGAGGAATAAGGGTAAAACGTTGTTTCGAGGGGTAAGAAGTGGGTCGAGAAGCCAGATTAATCTATAAATACATTGTATGCGACTAATGGAAGAGTGCATAAAACTTAACACTGATAGGTTCACATTTCATTAAAATAATCGAGAAGTTTTTCGCGTTTTCTTATGGTGTATAACAACTAAATATGGAACACATTCCCTTAGAAAGTTCATCCGATACAGGTATCTTTGTGAGGTCACTCAAGTATTGCATTACCTAATTGCATCAATCTGATTCGATATGAGATTCTTTGAAATTATTTAGTGGAGATACTATGAGCTTATTATCGCATGTAACAATGAGAATTTGGCAGCTTCCTGCGTGTCGGTCTACGATGAAAAGTAATAAGTGATTTAAATAATACTATCAGGAGTGCGAGGATTGTCGTAAAAAATCACCCATTACATTTGCGTTTCTAGAAAGTAAAGTGATTAGGGTTCAATTGGTTATAATAACAAATGATAATTTAATTTGAAACTATGTTTGTTGTTGTGGGATTTACAATACGAACAGGTACCTTACATTGTATTATACGATATAGTTTACCTCATTGTTGAGGCCTTATCGGATAGTGGTACATACTGAAATCGTTTGCAGCGAGGTCGGGGCTTTACGAAAATAAATCAGTTGTTCTTGCTGAATTTCTTGATGAAATGTTACCTGTTAACGGCAATATGCAAGATTCGATTCTCATGAAACATCATACTGCCCGATTAAACCTGCCACGTTGTTTGTTATGGCTCCAACAGTGACGTTCTTTTTCTGTACCGTAATAAACACCTACCATTATTATTTAAGTCTGGAGAAAACAATTTCACGAGTATAACGCCACTTTTATTTTAAAACATTGTGTACATGATCTTTCGAAATCAAATAATTTTTGTTGAGTTTTTTCTTTTTTTGCTTGGCAATGATGATTACTGCTTTGATTGAGAGATCAGATACCGCACAGAAATTCAATACGTTAACTGTTATGTCAGAAAACTTAACGCACTACTAACCGGTTTAAATTTGTATTCCTCGATACACATATTTGGTAACCATCGTGAGCACAAATTCTGAAAATCCAGGGTATTCAATTGCATGCAAATGACATCCATCATTTGTGAATGAATGAAGGAACTCAGTACAATGATGAATGCAGCTGAGGAAACTCTCCTTACTTTCTTGATACGCTTTGTAGATGTCATAATTGATGGCCATCTGATCATAAACAAATGTAGTGCTAACACAATGAAAAATTTATTGTAAACCCGTAGTCATTATAAGTTTTTTAAATTTCGGCATGTGTTGTTATATGATTATTGTTTCGAAAAAATAGAAATTTCTTATACTTTGTTTACATTATTAGAAGAAAGTCGAATGTTTTGACTTTACAGTATTTCTGGCATATTTATTTTAAAACGAACTTTAACATTTGATTTTTCTTTTGTTACATCTTCTACGTATAAATATTGAAATCTCTATGATCAATGTTCTTCTAGACAATTGAAATAAATGATGTTTTATTTAAAAATACTGAACATTCAAAATAGATTCTATACATTTGTCTGGTCTCTCCATTGTAAATCTACGATCTATAGTAGCGTGACCAGAAGAATTCATAGTTATAAAAAAGAGAGCAGTAGTTCTGAACACAATTTTAAAAAAATTAAATGCATTATTAAACACGAGATATACCTTTAAAACCATAGTTTAAAAATTACTTCGACTAGCATTTCTCATTATATATTAATTACTGCATTTTTATAAATGCCTTTGAAATTTTTTACAGTCAGTAAGCGTGAAAATCAAAGTAGGTTAACTCGGAGTTACATTTATCTTTAATTAAAAAAAGTTCCCGTTATCGACATGGATGGACACATGACGAACACGACTCTCTTATTGACAAATTGATAAAATAGTTGGTCGCCTATCCAATTGGGCTAAACAAAATGTCTGTGTTTTCTTTTCACATGGCTAACAACTAAATATGAACCAGTTTTCCACACCAACGCTCTCAACCCATCCTTTGATGAATCTGGGAGATTAAAGAATACCAGGAATATAATGGTGTGTCTTCCTGGTTATTTTGTTTCTCATCACATACTACTTGGCCTGACTGAATTAATAATCTGTCTGAAAAACCTATTTTCTCAGTACTTATAGGGTAAAATATGCCAAAATAGATTTCTAAAAAAAATCGATAGTGTACGTGTTTTATCTTATAACCACATACGCAAAGTAATGTATCAAGTATATATATAATAACAAGAAAAAAATCAAGAAAAAAATAACTAGTGTACGAAACAAGTGTTATTGACGTCAAATCACTTTTCATATGGCAAAAACGGAGTTTGATGTTCATAAATTATAATACTTTAACGTGTAAAGGTAAGCACACTCAAACCTTTAAACAACGGCCACTAACGGAAAAAAGTGGCCGTTTCTTAAAGGTTATTTTGTATGCATTTAAAAAAGAAACGTTATTGAAAATGGCGTAGTATTAGAAGTAATCGTTATTAGAGATTCGACTGTGTAGTGTGACCTAAATATTCTATAGAAATCATTTATGAAAATGTGTTTTTGAATTAAATCTTGTATAATAATGCGTTCTAAGAAATTATTTACTATCACCATTGCTTGAAGAATGTATCGAATTATAAAAAATATCTTTACAATTTTAACGTTTCGTGACTCCATTCAGAGAGAAATTATATGTACGCCAAAAGATAAAAGTTCAATATTTTATATAAAGAAACACGAATACAACAATATAAAATAGCACAACTCAGTTTTAAGAATTTAACGACTAACTAAACAATTGTTTGACTGAAAATGAATAGCTGGCTGTTTTGGTGGTGTTTAGGAACTAAGCACGTGGGAGAATTTCCATAGGAGAAGCATTCTGAAACGAGTTTCTAGAGGATATTGCCCGTATTTACGTTTTCTATATTTGAGGAAATTCGTAAAACTTCGCATGACCAGCCAATTGGTAAGATGCGATTCTACGACAGTGTGAATTCTCAAGGAATGATGAAAATATAAAAATTAGATTTCCTGGATTATCTTTACTGCCGTTCGAATTATACATAAATCCATTTTATTGTAAGTAAACTTCAAAATATTGAATTGTTTCGTTCTCTTCTGATATAACCCAATAGGGGTTGCGATTTTCTCCAAAGTAATAGCCTAGACACGTGACGTCTTCCTCATTTTTTGCACGTGTCTACACCTGAATCTTATAGAAAATTGTATAAGGAAGCACTCTCCTTAATCAAATCGTCCGTGTGTTTTCTTATTCCATTTATTCAGCCTCTCCTGATGTTTATAATTCATTTCTACCTTTTGAAAATGATACTCATTATAATTTTATTGCAGTCTATTTATATAAATATAATTTCTTTTCACTTTTGTGTTATACTGCATATAATAGTGTATAGAATTTTTTAATTTAGGAAAGATGAATATTTTATATTTTTACAATAAAAGAGTATGTAAATAATGTATTTCTATTCATATATTTTTCTTGGTAAGTTCGATTTGAATGAAGTACCTTGCGCATTAATTAAAAGCAAAAATTCTATATATTGCAGGTGAGTATTATAACATAAACACGTAGCATTTTGCGTTGAATATTCGCCGATGAAGATCTTGTATCATCTATCTCTTTTGGAATTAATATTTCCGTGTTTTGAATTAATGGAAAGTGCAGGTAAGCTAATGAATATCAATATATATTAGCGATTTTGTTTTTTTCTATTTTTAGTGTGTTATGAAAACCGTGTTTTAATACATTTAAACTATTATTTCTCTTCATACTTTCCTCCCTCGGTCGTGGGATCGGTCCGCGACAAAAGGGTGATCTCGCGGAGTTTTCCGGGTGTTAATCGGGTTTAACACCAAAATCAATTTACCATAAAAATTCTCTCCGAAAGCAGCACCCTTGGCATGTGTTACATTCTAATTATCGTCGCCATTGATATTCGTCATAATATTGATATTCGCCATTGATATTCGTCATTAATTATCGTCGCCATAGCAATATATTTGTCTGCAATTTTAAAAAAAAACCTGTAGATGAAGAGATTCCCACTGTCGTCCATCCGTCTGTCTATATATTTGTCCTTCCTTAATCTGGAAAAGATAAAACCCGAGACAGGTAGCACAAAAAATAGTATAGGAGGTCCTGATTAACTATATATAAGCTCTATATGCAAACCGAAAGTCATGTTATTTCAATTCAAAATGTTTTTCCTCGAAAGGTGTTAGATATATAATCGGCACGACTGTATTATTAAAGGAAAAGTATGACGTACAGAGGCAAACCAATGCCGATTTCACGTTGAAGGAATATTTTTCAAATTAAATAAAATAAAAATGAGTTTAAAAATCGCAGCCTGGCATTGTGATTGTGATGTTACAATAAATACTCGTTTTTATTTACAATGTTTTTAAAACTCGTTTTTAGTCAGTCACAACGTTAAGTCTTTTTATAGTCACAACGTTTTTATAGCAATTAATAATATGCTTTTAATTAAAAATCTCATAACAGTCAGGATAGTAATGCAACCGAATTATCAGTTCTGTAATTCTTGTTTGTTTAATCCACTTTCTTTGAGCTTTGGTTAATTTAACAACGCTCTTCGCTGGATAGAAGATGATTTCAAACAATTGCCTTTCATCTATATCTTGAGGAATCATCTTAAGATTTTATTGGTAGTTTTTTTATTACAGGTTAACTATAGAAAATAATCGTGTAATAATAAAAGTAATAAGCTAAGACATTCTCGCAAAGTGTCTTGGTGGTTTTTTAGAAGATTTTGGACTTTGTCACCTTAAAAAGTGTGAAGAGATACAGTTAATCTATTAAATACAGGAAATAAAGTTTGAAATGATACTCGAATGTTTCATTAACATGAGCATTTGGATACCATTGTACTTTTTTCAGTTCGATTAAGTCTTAAAATCGAATTAAAAACATTACAATGGTATCCAAATGCTCATGTTAATGAAACATTGAATTTCTGTTACGTTTAAATTAATCTTGTTGGTGAAAGAATTTATGAAAGATTTTATATTATTCAGGTCTTCCCAGTTCAACAATATGGAATATCACAGGCCTTCAGGTAATACGTATTCTATTCACAATTGTTCAATTGTTGTGTTTTGTAAGTTTAATACTTGAGAAAGATTTCTTTATTTTTAGAATCCCGTTTTTATGAAACTCGACGATAAGCAGGAAAAAGTTATTTCGAGTATTTACTTTGATACATTCCAAACCGTACAAGAAAAACTGAATTTCAAGTAAGATTTAAAAATTGCTCTTATACACGTGATCTTCTCTTGACTTTATTGCCAAACGAATGAAATAAATATAAATTATATATAATTTAACGAATGTCTTGATAAACTATGGAAAATCAAGCTCGAACTTGAACACTTCGCAGCACGAGAGTGTTTGGAATCTTTGGATTTCTTTGTTAATTTAAATTTCTATACTATTTTTTTTTCTTTTGGACATAGGTTTAGATCTTTGCATGCACTATTGCACGGTTTCTAGTATCTCTTGCCTCTACCAATGGATATTGTTTGCTGAAAGTATATGCGCTTTAATTAGGGTAGCTCATATGACCGTAAAATACTTGGCGATGGAAAATGGACACGACGAAGAATGACTTAATCTAGAAATTCGATTAATTCACGTTTTATTTGAGTTTGACACGACTTGAGCTTTGATTCGCTTTTTCTAGAGTCTAGACATATTGACTCTGTTTAAGTCAGTAAGTGTTACCACTCTGGGCGATAAATATACCGGAAAAGACATTTCCTCCCATTGTAAAGCAATCGGAGACAATTAAGCAGATAAATACTCAAAAAACCTATAGGAAACTCATTTTATACTGTAGTTGGTTATCTTCTCTCTGTGATGACATTACTTTAATTGTATCAGCTACTTGTGAAAACAATCAAGCTAGCAATTGGGCGAAAGCCAAGTCCTGTTCAGCATAAATAAAAAGTAGTGTTAATGAAAGCTTTAAATAATACCCGAAATATCATATAGTACAATAAAATAAAACACACTAAAACTGGGAATGATTTGCTTGACCTTTCTGGTACTAGAATAAAAGTTTAAGGGACCATCAGGATACTCGAACAAGTTTCAATTACACTAGGATATTAAATTTAATTAAGTAACAACGAAACCTAGATAGTAATTTTGTTGAATTATAATAAGAATCTTTATTTTAAAAATGTTTAAGTTTAAAATACAGTATAACACTAGCCCCAATTTAAAATCTTATATGGCGTTATCTGTTCTGCGATTTTACTAAAAAGTATACCAATGAAATATATGACGTTTTTGGTTTTTACCAGATTTTATGTACAAATAACTTTTACGTTATTAGTAGCAACAATTCTGTTTATCACAAACCACTGTACCAAATTTCGTTTCTTTATTAATAGACCATTCTAATATATTAAACAAAATGGATGCCAACACACACACACATGGATGCAGCACTTTCCAGTTTCAGTGCTGGTTTTAGGTCTCTACATTAGTAGATTTGAGAAATCTTGGAGTATTAAATTTGACACGATTTTAATACTTTCCTTTCTTATCAATATATAACATTAAAATGAGAAAACACCTATCTCTCCATATTCTGGAGATATGTATTCCAAATTTTAATTCACCAATGACCCTTGTATACAAATTACTGTGCCAAAAATTTCTGCGCGTGTGGTGTCCATGTTGTTTAATATCTTAGAAATAAAATATTACATGGTAACATGTATAAAAGAGAATTTATGATATTAAATTTTGATGATGAAAGCACGAGGGGTGGAGAGATACAGGTTGTCAAGTGTCATATCTGGTTATAAACTTAAATTTCTGTTATTGTTTATTAAAAATAATTACAACTTTATCCATATGAAAGCAGAATGTAGCACTGCAGAACTGCTTGGAATTTTTGTTTATGAATTCAAAATGCACAAGAGAGACAGACGAAAGAACGAGTTGTTTAACAATTGAGAACATTCAGTAAACGTTCACACACTTTTTTATGAATTGTAAATCTAATATATAATCGAGACGGGTTAATGATAATAATAATAATAAGCGCAGAGCCCAAACGGTTAGGAGTTGAAAGTTGAAATTTGGTACACAGATAGGGTACGTCACGAAAACGCACACTAAGAAGGGATTTTTCTAAATTCCCCCCGGGAGAGAGAGACAGGATTAAAACTTCTATATACATTATGGATACGAG
>NW_019386456.1:0-754 GCF_000671375.1 Centruroides sculpturatus | reverse complement strand
AATGGAAGTGCTAAGTAACAATGGAAGTGTTAAGTAACAATGGAAGTTTTAAGTAACAATGGAAGTTTTAAGTAACAATGGAAGTGTCAACAATGGAAATGTTACGTAACAATGGAATTGTTAAGAGAAAGCGACGTGCAATACGCCTTTTTTCGTTTTTGCGGGAAATCGAACATATTTTTAGACCCATCTAAAAATTCTCTAATTTGTCTGGAAACAAAGGGACCCAATTCTTGCATTCTGTGAAAGCGGGTAAGGTTGACTGTAACGTAATAATCTTTATCTTAGTTATCGTTACTTTTGCCCGAGCAACGCCGGGCCCACCTGCTAGTACTACAATAATTTTTAAATTTAATTTTGTAGATATAGAATAGCGAAACCGATTCCGAAAGTATTCCTTGGACAAGATAAGAATGGAACTCTGATTGGATTAATTGGCCAACTAGCAACTAATGTATGTTCTACAAGTATATTTTTTTAAGAATATTGAATTTCTATTTAGATTAAGTTTTTGTAATGGATTTTTTAAAATAAGTAGTGTTCTGTAATTTTAATTGTAAAGTTCGTTGTATAAACTTCAAATATTTAACTGTGGTTGTTTTCCACACTTTCAAACAGGCTGGATGCGTGTTTTGAGATTTCATTCACGTCTCAAATACTTATGTAAGGACCAGTTTCTCATATTTCAACAATGAAATAGGAGCGTTTAGCTCATTGCATTGTCTTATTCCACAAATCCAATTCATTTTTTTTT
>NW_019386455.1:49571-71740 GCF_000671375.1 Centruroides sculpturatus | reverse complement strand
TTTCTGACTATTAAATTTTTAACTATATACTGTATTTAATAACAAAAATCTTTTGTTCTATACTAAAACATAGTTAAAAATTTGCTTTTAATTAAATTTAATCAAGAACTGTGGTTGCAAACATGATAATGTTTGTAGTGTTATATTGCATTTTAATGAAATATACAATCGTGGATATAACAACACTATTAAAGTTGTTTTCAATCTTGAGCTCTGACATCTTAAATATGCAAAGTTGGTTCCACTGAAATGTTCAAGACATTAATGTAATCATGAGATTTATATGGACAATGAAATAATCAACGGTTACGAGGTCAAAGTTTGTTAATTTAAGAACAAAACAATATTATTTACATACAGTATCAAGATAGAATTACCGCTGACAAAACAAAAAGGAAGGAAATTTCACTAAACTCCAACTTTTTATTCCCACTTTCAGACACTCAAGATAATTCAACTTTGTTCAAACTTGAGGCTTAAATGTCTCTTCAGGGACTCTAATGAATGCATTTATGCTCAGAAGCATCAGCTCCCAAATCTCTCCCTTAATCCATAATGTACTTACAACCACATAAATTGTTTGTCAAGAAACTTGAAATGTAAATTGGTATAAGTAGTTAAATTAAGTTTTAACAGGAAAGAAAATTAATCTCCTCTCTCCTTCCTATAATAGTCATGACATTCCCATAAAAAAAAGATGTAATTTGTATTTACATTACACCTTTTCTTGAGTTTGTCAATTCTCAACAAAAGGAATTCACTGCTGTCATCCTAATATAATCGAACAGGGCTACCTCAACTTAAAAAGTGTTTGTATCCCTATGTTGCTCTGTGTAACATTAAAATTGGTAATTATTTCATCAGTGTTATTACAACCAGAGCTGTGGAGTTGGTAAAAAAACACTCGACTCCGACTCCAACTCCCATAATTTTAGTAGGCCAACTCCAACTACGGCAAAATTAAATACCAAGTCATTTTAAGAGGCAGAGATGCTCATAGGAGGGTAGGGTACCCTACTCTGAACTCTGAAAGGAGCCCTGGGCATTTACCCAAATATTTTTATAGTTAGTATTTTTAATATTTAACTTACATTAATATTTATTTGTATAAAAAGTAACAAATATTTAATAAGAGGAGAAAGGGGGCAATAAAATTCTACATCTACATATTTTTATTCCACTTCAGTTTCACCCTTCCAGAAAAGTTAGTCCAACAAAAAGGTGTGCGATCTAGCTACTTCAGCCCCTTGTTCAGAAAATAAAAATATATACTCTAATCAATTAGTCTGGCTCATTCAGAAAAATAGAATACTTAGTTACAGCAGGGATAATAAAGAATGATTCAAAAATATTCAAATTCAACTAGATCAAAATAATTTAACTACTAAACACAAATACTACAAAGAAAACTATATATTTAATAAATTAAACTGTTGCATTTTGTATTTAAAATAAATGAATTATAACAAAATACAATAACATTTTAAAAAATTATTAATTATAAAATAAATTTTCTTTCATTTAAATAAAAAACTAAATTAAATTTAAAGTGCTGGAGTCGGAGTCAACACATTTTTCCCGACTCAGACTCCTCTGGCCAGAAATTCCTCCCGACTCCACAGCCCTGGTTACAACAATTAAATGTTCAACTTTATCATGCAATTTAGCTTTAAAAATTGATATATCAGTGTTACAATACGTTATTCATTATACTTGCTCGTGATTTATTTCAAGCTGAGAGAAAACAATAGTATTATCATCTTGAATGTAGTCAAGAAAAATCATATATATATATATTCTTCAGGTGTTCAGAAAATCACCATGCACTTATATATATATATTTATTAACAGATATGTTTCAATATAGAATACAGGAGGTAACTATGAATGACAATTATAAACAATGTTGAAAGTGATCCCAATTAGCATCAATACAGGCTTGAATCTTCCTTTTGTTTCTATACACTGCTATCAGTTGCTTGCCTGAAATAGACTGAATGAATGCTGTTATTGCTACTTTTAAGATCATCCAGCATGCACAGATGATCTTGATAAACTGCATATTTTGCTGCTTTCCATAAATAAAAGTCTGTTGGATTTAAATCTAGTAGCATGGGGGCCACGTCTTTCAAAATAATGTGAAAATATGATTAGAAAAGTGCAGTGACTTTCTGAACACCCCATACAATACAGTACCACATTAGGAATTATAATAGAAAAGTACCAAATTTAAAATAACTTATATTATATATTTTAACATCCATCAGTAATATTTCTTTTATCCATCAGATTTTCAAGCATCCTCGTTTTGATTTAATGATATTTCTACAACCTTTAATTATTGTTATCCTTAAAAGTTTGCTATTTTACAATTTCTATTCTGTAAACATTAAGAGACCTTTATGTCATATACAATATACAGTACATCTAGCCAAACCCACAAACAGCGGTTATTATGACAAGAGATAGGATCTCATACATCCATGCCAGACCACTTTTGAAGATCTATCTAGATTTAAACCTATTTCCTCAAAGTTGTATTCAATTCCTTTATCACTTCAGTTATCCAACCTACCAGTAAAGCTTAGTTCACACCGAGTGCAATTCACTGGCGAAAGCCAAAAACAGAGCGAATAACCCGTCAAATGAGTCATGTTTGACCAGTTATTTGCTCTGTTTTTTCGCTTTCGCCAGCGAATCGTGCTCAGTGTGAACTAAGCTGTTATATTGTTTGTGAAAAATGTTGCAGTACTTAGTTTATTTTGATTAAAAAAGCAAAAAAAAAAAATATATATATATAATATATATTTATGTCATCGTTTATAATGTCCTCAGAAACTTAAATTAATTTATAACGACTTAAAAAATTAATTTCCTTAAAAATTTCAAAAAATATAAGAAAAAGTACTCACGACTGATTTTATACATTCATTTTTTGAGCTTAAAATTGCATTGATTCCACACATTGTGATAATATGCTTTCCAAATTCACAAATATCAACCTACTCTGTCAAAAGATAATCTTATTTCAAAAGAATGTTAAGCTGAAATGTAAATAGCAGTCTATGTTTTCTTAAATGTAATTCGTTATATTTACCTTTTTTTCTTCTATTTATAAGAAAACTGTGGATGGTACCCTATTCCGTAGAGTAAATATATCTATGCCCTATTCATTCAACTTCCAAATGGAAGAATCGATAGAAATTTCATAGTTAAATCGAGTTCTACAAGAAAGTAAACATACCCACGTGGTCACGAGTATCATCAGTGTTGCCAAATCAAATGCTAAAAAAAATAATAACAGTAAAAATTCGTCAATACTATTTACCAACTTGAAAAATTCTTTCATTTCATTTATAAAATATTGAATAATTTAAGTTAATAAATTTATATAAATCCTACGGCATGTGCAATCAAATGTTATTTTTTAAAAATTTTCAGAATTAATTGTTTCGCGCGAGAGCGCTCGAACTTAATAACAAGAGTCTGTGTTTGAGATACCTGCGTTAATCTACAAACGTGTTTTTCAATCTTTTTTTTTATTTCGCGGTACACTTGAATATGTAATTAAATTTCAAAGAAAAAAGTCATGCGATTTAAAGTTGTTTGTAAACATTCTATCTCCATATTATCTGCTACTTAACCTAATTCTTTTTGTGAATTAAATAAAGTACAGTGTTGTTGTTCCTTAAAATGGTAGCAGGTTACAACAATAGATATTTAAACAACGGTTAATTTTCGTTTACAAAAGAGAAGCAATTAACATGAAGTCTTGATTTGCATTTAAACAAGTTGCTGTTACAGATAAAAGAATAATCGAACTATTCCCGGTGTTGAAAAGGATGGTGTACATTTAATACAGTCAGATAGTATTGCATGATACAGTAGTAGGATTACAAGGAGATTAAGGTAAGTAGTCGAACCTATGTAAGATATCAGGCTTCATCTGCAAGTACATTCATTGTGTTGTGAACTTTTTTCGGAAGGTTTTCCCTTTGGCAGTTGATACATACGGCAGATTTATCCTTTTTGGGACAGTTCTTGAAGAGGTGTTCCTCCCTGCAATGGCTGCAATTGCACTCTTTTGATTTTATTCTCTAGCGAAAAGATAGATATTTAAAACACTGGATCACAGGCAGAAAGTCATAGATGGGACATCTACTCCACAGAATGCAGGCCCGTCTTTAGGTGTGGGCCTACCGGGCCTGTGCCCAGGAGACTCCTAAAATTCGAGACCTCGAAAATATGCAAAATTGAATAGAGCAGTAAGTAATAAAATTATTATAAACAGTAAACAATCAAAAGATATGTTTGATAAATTTTATTAATCATAAATATAACAATATGTTTTGCAGAAAAAGCTAATTGAAAAATTTACGAACATTAACCCTCCATTACAAATTCCTTAAGGGGGCCTCCAAGCTTTTTCTTGACCCAGGGCCTCGCACGTACCAAAGACGGGCCTGACTGAATGTTTAAACAAAAATTCGGTGAATAACGTCGGGGTTTTGGGTATAGTTAGGAAAAACTGATTTAAATTAAAATAAAAATGACAACCTCAGTAAACTCTTCAGATGATCACCCTTTATAGTCTTTTAAAATTAATTGGGATTGGTCCTGTCATTGAAACCAGGAGAAAAAGATAGAATGTGTATCATTGTAGTAAAGTTTAAATATTCTACGAGTACATTGTTATTTAATTGAATCGCGATTGTTATGTACTGTACAACAATAATGAGTACAGCGCTCTCACGCTGCGAGAGAATTTACTGCAGGTGGTAGTAAGCAGAGCAGGATCTACATAGGGACTAATACGGTTAAGTCCTGGATCCCTAAGTGTCAAGGGCCCACAAAAATTAAATTATCAACATAAATTTTAAATACTTTTTCATTAACAATGAGCACTTATCGTATAGTAAAAATTAGTTAATATTAATAATATAATAATGATGCAATAGTATTTGTTTTATTGTAACGTAATTGGTCAAGTCACCAAGTTGCAATTTTAAATCTACTCTCTCGAATTCGAATGCTATAAAGAGACTAATAATAATGACCAGCCTGCCTTATAAGGTAATGTCAATTCTTAATCTAACAATAAATGGGGCCCCATTGGACTTCAATAAGCCTTAGGTCCCGAAAAACCTAGATCTGCCTCTGGTATTATAATAAGGTATGGTTTTCCGTAAAATTTCTCTGAAAAAAATGCAGAAACTTGAAAACCACTGTATAAATCACTTCAGAACATATCAGTTGAGGAATATTACAAAGTCCTTAGTTCAACTGTTATTTATTATTGAGAAATTCAATAAAAATAGTCATGTGTCTGCTGTATACATAAGCGACAGAATGCCAGTTAAACGAGGTCATTTTAACACATAGTGAATAGGTAAAGGAAAATACGCGACTTAAGATAAACAAATTTTAGTTTAATTTTGTTATTTTTATATTAATTTGCATATTAATAATGATACATAACACAGAAATATAAAGTTTATTTTTGTGATGAAAATCCTGGCTTTTCTGAAATTCTTCACTTTTTTGCGATGAAATCGTCTAATATCATTTGTCGGGGGGATTTTTTGTTTTTTTTAAATTAAACAAATATCGGTAGCAGAAGATTGCATTCAAAACGCCTCTTCTTGTTTTTGCACACCTTTCAAAATCTGAATCATTCTGTACAATTACTCGTTACCAAACTTTTACTGTGGAAATCTGCAGAAAGTTCTTTGGGTTCTTCGTTTTCAGAATCACTATTTTCCAGTTCTACATGAATTCCTTGTTTTTCAGTTCTTGAAGGTCATCGTTGGTAAGACTCACCAGAAACCTGCGGTAACTCTTCAATATTCTGGTCGTCTATATCTCCTAGTCATGCTGTATCGATTAAGTTGGCAATTTGGTCAACCTAATGAGTGATACAGCGATAGACTCTTCTCGTTGAGAATTCTTGGATACCTCCGGCACTTCTCCCACACTCCATTTGTGCATTTATCAGTTAATTCTTGCCAAGAGAAGTCGATATTGTCTAAGACATTCACGATGTTATATTTTTTCCAAAATTGCACCAAACAAACATAGATTTAGGGGAAGTACAAATTGCCATCTTTTGCTGATTGGTTCGTGTTCGGGAATAATTGCATTATTTACGAATTAATGAAATGCAGAGATAATTTGAATTAACGTAAATTCTGACTTTTTTGTAGGCTTCGAGCAGACAGCGTTAATCGAGGTGTTACTGTATATATATATATATATAGGCCTATTATATGTAAAAATCTAGGTAAGCGAAATGATAGCTCCATTTTACAAGTAATTTAAAATCAATTTCCCTTTAAACTTCCTTTCGTAATGATACAGAACATTTTCATCTTGTATTCTCCACGTTTTCGTAACAATGTAAATATTCTCATCGTTGTAATCTCGATAATATCAAAACTCTTTATCACAATTCCAAAACCTTTTTATTTCTATAACATTAATAATACAATAATTACTAACTTAAAACGAAAAACCATTTTCATAAAATTTCAAGACAAATTTCAATAAAATAAATATTAATGAAGTTAGGAATTATCTTATTCCTTTCAAGTACGAAACATTTTACAACAATTATATTATTTAAGATTCTCTGTGAAATGACATTTCATGTGAGATTTCAAATAGCATTTCCGAGAGAACTTTTGTAAACAATAATCGCATTTAAACGGCTTTTCTCACGTGTGAATGCGAAGATGGCTTACGAGATGTTGTCTTTGTGTGAAACTCCGTTTGCAGTGGTCGCAAGTAAAAGGTTTCTCTCCGGTATGCATCCTCAGATGTCTTCGTAAATTGGAAGCCTGAGTGAATCTTTTACTACATAATTGGCAACAGAAGGGCTTTTCTCCCGTGTGAATGCGAAGATGGCTTACGAGATGTTGTCTTTGTGTGAAACTCCGTTTGCAGTAGTCGCAAGTAAAAGGTTTCCGTCCGGTATGAAACTTCAGATGTCTTCGTAAATTGGAAGCCCGATTGAATCTTTTACTACATAATTGGCAACAGAAGGGCTTTTCTCCCGTGTGAATCCTACTATGACTTTGAAACTGTGACTTACAGCGGAATACTTTCCCACAGTTTTCACAGACAAACTTCTGCTTCTTCTGTAGAGTTTGGTTGAAGAAATCTATAAAGCAAAAAAATATTAAACTTCAATATTAACAGTCAAAAGTAATCGGTTATTATTAATTCCTGCAATGAAACTCAGAAACCAATACTTTTACGTTTCTTATCAATAATTGTTTTACAATATCTCAACAAATAAATCTAAATTTAATAAAAATTAAAAGTAACAACTCCGTGTTTGCTTTCGAAAAAAAAAAGAATTGTTTATAACAATTTCTTTCTCCCCGTTGTCAAAAACAGTTCAAAAAGTTTATGAATCAACACAATCGTCATAGTAAATTTGCTAAAAGGTAAATGTTCTTCATTTCAAATTCATTTCTTCACAAGTAAATATTCATTCCCATCCTCCAAACTTGTAATTCTTCACCGAAACTCTTCGAGAGAAATATTGGGTCTCCAGGATACATCTTAAAATGTAGAAATTATACATTAAGGAATAATAATGTCTAATTTTTCTTATCAATTAAAACGTATTTTAAAAACTTATTTTAAATATACAAATCGATATTTTGCAATACTTAAGAAGAGTGTAGCAAAATATGAAGAATAAATGAAATCCAAATGCTTTCATCGATGAGCCAAAATGAAACTGACTATTTTCGGTACGTTAATACAAAAAGGGTAATTCCTTGTTTGAAAAGTAACAATTGATCCCTACGATACAGCCAAAACATAAATGTATTAATTATCTACAATTATCGGTAAACATTTAAAATGGAGGAAAGGTAGATTTTTTTAATCATACCGAGCTCCATTTTAAAACCTACCTTTTCGCCATTTTAAATCTTAACCGTTAGACAATTCGCTGGTTTGTAACGGTCGTCAAGCAAATATAAATTTCAAAATCTATTTTAAAATAAATAATAAAAGTTTAAAATTAATGATTATTAATATAATATTTTTAAATTTTAAATATGAGTTGAGCGGAAGTGACGTCCAGGAAAATGTATAAATGGTCAAAGCAGACTTTTTTTTTAAAGTAAAAGTATTAATGATTACGTTTATTTTACATTAATAAAGTGTTAATAAATAAATGAAGTATTTTTCTATGAAGATTCTCTAGATGACAATATTTTTGGTAACGTCATCCAATGTAAACGTGTATGTACACGTCCAAACAACTCGATTTGAAATGCAAAAATAAATATAAATGGCGTTTCGTCACTATATAGAAGTATTACGTTATTATATTTTATTAATAAATGTTAATTTTTGTTGTATTACATGCTAATGGAAGAACGAGTATTATATTCGAACGGAAATGAATTTTGTTAATACTCTACTTATAAAGTTTTGAATATTTTAATTAATTAATTCGTTTATTAATAGGATTGATTACTCTTTAAAATTGCATGGCATTTTATTCTTTTGAAAATATTTTCCTCCCCAACATATTCAATATAAAGGGTTATTAGAAATCAATCGTCGGGTCTTGTGACTTCCGAACTCTCGATCTGGGTCTTGTACAGTACACCAGACACGAAACAAAAAACCAAACTGTCCAAATTTGAAATATACGTGTGAAGATATAACAGATAGCAACACGATGCACATTATGAATATTCAGACATACTGATATGGCCGATATCCGACCCCAGAACTCCAGGATCCCCATTCCACAAAACGTGTCACTGTTTTCTGTCGGGGTGTGTGAAAGACAGGTTTTATTTGCTGCCTTTATCCACATTTCTTGCAAAGCTTCGAAATTGCGTTAACCGCTACAGATATGACCATCCAGGGCCCTTAATCTCGAGTTTTTCGTGTTGTACTCGAACTGACGTCATCGAACTCACTCGTGTTACTATGACTCACATAATTGGTAGTCTCGAGTTAGACTCTCGAGCGAACTCGAAAGGCGAGCGGAAATACGTCATACTCACTTGGTTACGTGTGTCGTTAAGCATGATGGGATTATTTACAATGCATCTGGGTTTGCGACTATAATGAATCGACCAATCAACTTAACTGTAACAATTTGTAAACAAATCAACGTGAATTAGTTTACACGTGCTACAGTTAATTGTCTTATAGCAATATAGTACGCAGAAATAAAATGAAAACGTTCAATGTTTTATTTTAAAAAATAAGCGAAGAACAAAAAGAAATATTAGTAACATACGTAGAAAATAAGAAAATGAACAGTGGAAAATTCGACAATAAATTTACAAGAAAAAGACAATTCCCTTTGTGGAGANCATTTTAAAAAATTATTAATTATAAAATAAATTTTCTTTCATTTAAATAAAAAACTAAATTAAATTTAAAGTGCTGGAGTCGGAGTCAACACATTTTTCCCGACTCAGACTCCTCTGGCCAGAAATTCCTCCCGACTCCACAGCCCTGGTTACAACAATTAAATGTTCAACTTTATCATGCAATTTAGCTTTAAAAATTGATATATCAGTGTTACAATACGTTATTCATTATACTTGCTCGTGATTTATTTCAAGCTGAGAGAAAACAATAGTATTATCATCTTGAATGTAGTCAAGGAAAATCATATATATATATATTCTTCAGGGTGTTCAGAAAATCACCATGCACTTATATATATATATTTATTAACAGATATGTTTCAATATAGAATACAGGAGGTAACTATGAATGACAATTATAAACAATGTTGAAAGTGATCCCAATTAGCATCAATACAGGCTTGAATCTTCCTTTTGTTTCTATACACTGCTATCAGTTGCTTGCCTGAAATAGACTGAATGAATGCTGTTATTGCTACTTTTAAGATCATCCAGCATGCACAGATGATCTTGATAAACTGCATATTTTGCTGCTTTCCATAAATAAAAGTCTGTTGGATTTAAATCTAGTAGCATGGGGGCCACGTCTTTCAAAATAATGTGAAAATATGATTAGAAAAGTGCAGTGACTTTCTGAACACCCCATACAATACAGTACCACATTAGGAATTATAATAGAAAAGTACCAAATTTAAAATAACTTATATTATATATTTTAACATCCATCAGTAATATTTCTTTTATCCATCAGATTTTCAAGCATCCTCGTTTTGATTTAATGATATTTCTACAACCTTTAATTATTGTTATCCTTAAAAGTTTGCTATTTTACAATTTCTATTCTGTAAACATTAAGAGACCTTTATGTCATATACAATATACAGTACATCTAGCCAAACCCACAAACAGCGGTTATTATGACAAGAGATAGGATCTCATACATCCATGCCAGACCACTTTTGAAGATCTATCTAGATTTAAACCTATTTCCTCAAAGTTGTATTCAATTCCTTTATCACTTCAGTTATCCAACCTACCAGTAAAGCTTAGTTCACACCGAGTGCAATTCACTGGCGAAAGCCAAAAACAGAGCGAATAACCCGTCAAATGAGTCATGTTTGACCAGTTATTTGCTCTGTTTTTTCGCTTTCGCCAGCGAATCGTGCTCAGTGTGAACTAAGCTGTTATATTGTTTGTGAAAAATGTTGCAGTACTTAGTTTATTTTGATTAAAAAAGCAAAAAAAAAAAATATATATATATAATATATATTTATGTCATCGTTTATAATGTCCTCAGAAACTTAAATTAATTTATAACGACTTAAAAAATTAATTTCCTTAAAAATTTCAAAAAATATAAGAAAAAGTACTCACGACTGATTTTATACATTCATTTTTTGAGCTTAAAATTGCATTGATTCCACACATTGTGATAATATGCTTTCCAAATTCACAAATATCAACCTACTCTGTCAAAAGATAATCTTATTTCAAAAGAATGTTAAGCTGAAATGTAAATAGCAGTCTATGTTTTCTTAAATGTAATTCGTTATATTTACCTTTTTTTCTTCTATTTATAAGAAAACTGTGGATGGTACCCTATTCCGTAGAGTAAATATATCTATGCCCTATTCATTCAACTTCCAAATGGAAGAATCGATAGAAATTTCATAGTTAAATCGAGTTCTACAAGAAAGTAAACATACCCACGTGGTCACGAGTATCATCAGTGTTGCCAAATCAAATGCTAAAAAAAATAATAACAGTAAAAATTCGTCAATACTATTTACCAACTTGAAAAATTCTTTCATTTCATTTATAAAATATTGAATAATTTAAGTTAATAAATTTATATAAATCCTACGGCATGTGCAATCAAATGTTATTTTTTAAAAATTTTCAGAATTAATTGTTTCGCGCGAGAGCGCTCGAACTTAATAACAAGAGTCTGTGTTTGAGATACCTGCGTTAATCTACAAACGTGTTTTTCAATCTTTTTTTTTATTTCGCGGTACACTTGAATATGTAATTAAATTTCAAAGAAAAAAGTCATGCGATTTAAAGTTGTTTGTAAACATTCTATCTCCATATTATCTGCTACTTAACCTAATTCTTTTTGTGAATTAAATAAAGTACAGTGTTGTTGTTCCTTAAAATGGTAGCAGGTTACAACAATAGATATTTAAACAACGGTTAATTTTCGTTTACAAAAGAGAAGCAATTAACATGAAGTCTTGATTTGCATTTAAACAAGTTGCTGTTACAGATAAAAGAATAATCGAACTATTCCCGGTGTTGAAAAGGATGGTGTACATTTAATACAGTCAGATAGTATTGCATGATACAGTAGTAGGATTACAAGGAGATTAAGGTAAGTAGTCGAACCTATGTAAGATATCAGGCTTCATCTGCAAGTACATTCATTGTGTTGTGAACTTTTTTCGGAAGGTTTTCCCTTTGGCAGTTGATACATACGGCAGATTCATTCTTTTTGGGACAGTTCTTGAAGAGGTGTTCCTCCCTGCAATGGCTGCAATTGCACTCTTTTGATTTTATTCTCTAGCGAAAAGATAGATATTTAAAACACTGGATCACAGGCAGAAAGTCATAGATGGGACATCTACTCCACAGAATGCAGGCCCGTCTTTAGGTGTGGGCCTACCGGGCCTGTGCCCAGGAGACTCCTAAAATTCGAGACCTCGAAAATATGCAAAATTGAATAGAGCAGTAAGTAATAAAATTATTATAAACAGTAAACAATCAAAAGATATGTTTGATAAATTTTATTAATCATAAATATAACAATATGTTTTGCAGAAAAAGCTAATTGAAAAATTTACGAACATTAACCCTCCATTACAAATTCCTTAAGGGGGCCTCCAAGCTTTTTCTTGACCCAGGGCCTCGCACGTACCAAAGACGGGCCTGACTGAATGTTTAAACAAAAATTCGGTGAATAACGTCGGGGTTTTGGGTATAGTTAGGAAAAACTGATTTAAATTAAAATAAAAATGACAACCTCAGTAAACTCTTCAGATGATCACCCTTTATAGTCTTTTAAAATTAATTGGGATTGGTCCTGTCATTGAAACCAGGAGAAAAAGATAGAATGTGTATCATTGTAGTAAAGTTTAAATATTCTACGAGTACATTGTTATTTAATTGAATCGCGATTGTTATGTACTGTACAACAATAATGAGTACAGCGCTCTCACGCTGCTAGAGAATTTACTGCAGGCGGTAGTAAGCAGAGCAGAATCTACATAGGGAGTAATACGGCTTAAGCCCTGGGGCCCTAAGTGTCAAGGGCCCACAAAAATTGAATTATCAACATAAATTTTAAATACTTTTTCATTAACAATGATCACTTATCGTATAGTAAAAATTAGTTAATATTAATAATATAATAATGATGCAATAGTATTTGTTTTATTGTAACGTAATTGGTCAAGTCACCAAGTTGCAATTTTAAATCTACTCTCTCGAATTCGAATGCTATAAAGAGACTAATAATAATGACCAGCCTGCCTTATAAGGTAATGTCAATTCTTAATCTAACAATAAATGGGGCCCCATTGGACTTCAATAAGCCTTAGGTCCCGAAAAACCTAGATCTGCCTCTGGTATTATAGTAAGGTATGGTTTTCCGTAAAATTTCTCTGAAAAAAATGCAGAAACTTCAAAACCACTGTATAAATCACTACAGAACATATCAGTTGAGGAATATTACAAAGTACTTAGTTCAACTGTTATTTATTATTGAGAAATTCAATAAAAATAGTCATGTGTCTGCTGTATACATAAGCGACAGAATGCCAGTTAAACGAGGTCATTTTAACACATAGTGAATAGGTAAAGGAAAATACGCGACTTAAGATAAACAAATTTTAGTTTAATTTTGTTATTTTTATATTAATTTGCATATTAATAATGATACATAACACAGAAATATAAAGTTTATTTTTGTGATGAAAATCCTGGCTTTTCTGAAATTCTTCACTTTTTTGCGATGAAATCGTCTAATATCATTTGTCGGGGGGATTTTTTGTTTTTTTTAAATTAAACAAATATCGGTAGCAGAAGATTGCATTCAAAACGCCTCTTCTTGTTTTTGCACACCTTTCAAAATCTGAATCATTCTGTACAATTACTCGTTACCAAACTTTTACTGTGGAAATCTGCAGAAAGTTCTTTGGGTTCTTCGTTTTCAGAATCACTATTTTCCAGTTCTACATGAATTCCTTGTTTTTCAGTTCTTGAAGGTCATCGTTGGTAAGACTCACCAGAAACCTGCGGTAACTCTTCAATATTCTGGTCGTCTATATCTCCTAGTCATGCTGTATCGATTAAGTTGGCAATTTGGTCAACCTAATGAGTGATACAGCGATAGACTCTTCTCGTTGAGAATTCTTGGATACCTCCGGCACTTCTCCCACACTCCATTTGTGCATTTATCAGTTAATTCTTGCCAAGAGAAGTCGATATTGTCTAAGACATTCACGATGTTATATTTTTTCCAAAATTGCACCAAACAAACATAGATTTAGGGGAAGTACAAATTGCCATCTTTTGCTGATTGGTTCGTGTTCGGGAATAATTGCATTATTTACGAATTAATGAAATGCAGAGATAATTTGAATTAACGTAAATTCTGACTTTTTTGTAGGCTTCGAGCAGACAGCGTTAATCGAGGTGTTACTGTATATATATATATATATAGGCCTATTATATGTAAAAATCTAGGTAAGCGAAATGATAGCTCCATTTTACAAGTAATTTAAAATCAATTTCCCTTTAAACTTCCTTTCGTAATGATACAGAACATTTTCATCTTGTATTCTCCACGTTTTCGTAACAATGTAAATATTCTCATCGTTGTAATCTCGATAATATCAAAACTCTTTATCACAATTCCAAAACCTTTTTATTTCTATAACATTAATAATACAATAATTACTAACTTAAAACGAAAAACCATTTTCATAAAATTTCAAGACAAATTTCAATAAAATAAATATTAATGAAGTTAGGAATTATCTTATTCCTTTCAAGTACGAAACATTTTACAACAATTATATTATTTAAGATTCTCTGTGAAATGACATTTCATGTGAGATTTCAAATAGCATTTCCGAGAGAACTTTTGTAAACAATAATCGCATTTAAACGGCTTTTCTCACGTGTGAATGCGAAGATGGCTTACGAGATGTTGTCTTTCTGTGAAACTCCGTTTGCAGTGGTCGCAAGTAAAAGGTTTCTCTCCGGTATGCATCCTCAGATGTCTTCGTAAATTGGAAGCCTGAGTGAATCTTTTACTACATAATTGGCAACAGAAGGGCTTTTCTCCCGTGTGAATGCGAAGATGGCTTACGAGATGTTGTCTTTGTGTGAAACTCCGTTTGCAGTAGTCGCAAGTAAAAGGTTTCCGTCCGGTATGAAACTTCAGATGTCTTCGTAAATTGGAAGCCCGATTGAATCTTTTACTACATAATTGGCAACAGAAGGGCTTTTCTCCCGTGTGAATCCTACTATGACTTTGAAACTGTGACTTACAGCGGAATACTTTCCCACAGTTTTCACAGACAAACTTCTGCTTCTTCTGTAGAGTTTGGTTGAAGAAATCTATAAAGCAAAAAAATATTAAACTTCAATATTAACAGTCAAAAGTAATCGATTATTATTAATTCCTGCAATGAAACTCAGAAACCAATACTTTTACGTTTCTTATCAATAATTGTTTTACAATATCTCAACAAATAAATCTAAATTTAATAAAAATTAAAAGTAACAACTCCGTGTTTGCTTTCGAAAAAAAAAAGAATTGTTTATAACAATTTCTTTCTCCCCGTTGTCAAAAACAGTTCAAAAAGTTTATGAATCAACACAATCGTCATAGTAAATTTGCTAAAAGGTAAATGTTCTTCATTTCAAATTCATTTCTTCACAAGTAAATATTCATTCCCATCCTCCAAACTTGTAATTCTTCACCGAAACTCTTCGAGAGAAATATTGGGTCTCCAGGATACATCTTAAAATGTAGAAATTATACATTAAGGAATAATAATGTCTAATTTTTCTTATCAATTAAAACGTATTTTAAAAACTTATTTTAAATATACAAATCGATATTTTGCAATACTTAAGAAGAGTGTAGCAAAATATGAAGAATAAATGAAATCCAAATGCTTTCATCGATGAGCCAAAATGAAACTGACTATTTTCGGTACGTTAATACAAAAAGGGTAATTCCTTGTTTGAAAAGTAACAATTGATCCCTACGATACAGCCAAAACATAAATATTTTTAATAAAAATTTAATAAATTTAATAAAAATTAAAAGTAACAACTCCGTGTTTGCTTTCGAAAAAAAAAAGAATTGTTTATAACAATTTCTTTCTCCCCGTTGTCAAAAACAGTTCAAAAAGTTTATGAACTGTTTTTGACAACGGGGTATACGTAGTATTAATTATCTACAATTATCGGTAAACATTTAAAATGGAGGAAAGGTAGATTTTTTTAATCATACCGAGCTCCATTTTAAAACCTACCTTTTCGCCATTTTAAATCTTAACCGTTAGACAATTCGCTGGTTTGTAACGGTCGTCAAGCAAATATAAATTTCAAAATCTATTTTAAAATAAATAATAAAAGTTTAAAATTAATGATTATTAATATAATATTTTTAAATTTTAAATATGAGTTGAGCGGAAGTGACGTCCAGGAAAATGTATAAATGGTCAAAGCAGACTTTTTTTTTAAAGTAAAAGTATTAATGATTACGTTTATTTTACATTAATAAAGTGTTAATAAATAAATGAAGTATTTTTCTATGAAGATTCTCTAGATGACAATATTTTTGGTAACGTCATCCAATGTAAACGTGTATGTACACGTCCAAACAACTCGATTTGAAATGCAAAAATAAATATAAATGGCGTTTCGTCACTATATAGAAGTATTACGTTATTATATTTTATTAATAAATGTTAATTTTTGTTGTATTACATGCTAATGGAAGAACGAGTATTATATTCGAACGGAAATGAATTTTGTTAATACTCTACTTATAAAGTTTTGAATATTTTAATTAATTAATTCGTTTATTAATAGGATTGATTACTCTTTAAAATTGCATGGCATTTTATTCTTTTGAAAATATTTTCCTCCCCAACATATTCAATATAAAGGGTTATTAGAAATCAATCGTCGGGTCTTGTGACTTCCGAACTCTCGATCTGGGTCTTGTACAGTACACCAGACACGAAACAAAAAACCAAACTGTCCAAATTTGAAATATACGTGTGAAGATATAACAGATAGCAACACGATGCACATTATGAATATTCAGACATACTGATATGGCCGATATCCGACCCCAGAACTCCAGGATCCCCATTCCACAAAACGTGTCACTGTTTTCTGTCGGGGTGTGTGAAAGACAGGTTTTATTTGCTGCCTTTATCCACATTTCTTGCAAAGCTTCGAAATTGCGTTAACCGCTACAGATATGACCATCCAGGGCCCTTAATCTCGAGTTTTTCGTGTTGTACTCGAACTGACGTCATCGAACTCACTCGTGTTACTATGACTCACATAATTGGTAGTCTCGAGTTAGACTCTCGAGCGAACTCGAAAGGCGAGCGGAAATACGTCATACTCACTTGGTTACGTGTGTCGTTAAGCATGATGGGATTATTTACAATGCATCTGGGTTTGCGACTATAATGATTCGACCAATCAACTTAACTGTAACAAGTTGTAAACAAATCAACGCGAATTAGTTTACACGTGCTACAGTTAAAAGTTGTCTTGTGGCAATATAGTACGCAGAAACAAAATGAAAACCTCGAATGTTTTATTTTAAAAAATAAGCGAAGAACAAAAAGAAATATTAGTAACATATATAGAAAATAATAAGAAAATGAACAGCGGAAAATTCGACAACGAATTTACAAGAAAAAGACAATTCGCTTTGTGGAGAGAATTACTTGAAAAATTAATTGCGTGTGTTGAACCTAAAAAATCCGTTATGTAATGGAAAATGTATTTAAACTTAATCCTTTCTTCATATAGTTTTCTTCCTTGATCTATTTCTTAAATTGTTTTGTCTATTAAGATTATTTATTAATCAGAACTTAACACTTCTGATTAATAAATAATCTTAATGTAGTGTCTATGCTTTTAATAATCTATACATATAATTTACTATCATTTTAATACTCTTTTTCGATGAATTAGATACTTCTTTTTATTTTTAGAAAAATTTGCTGTATACATTTATCAATTATGAATTAAAGTTTTTTTTATTAGTATTGACTTGACACGAAAAGAAATGTCATCTACTCGTGGTCGAAAAATTCGTTGCCTTCTCAAACAACGTCTTTCGGCTCTTTCTAACTCTTCGATAGCGATAAGAATTGCGTATCCGTCAGCCATTTTTACTTTCGTGTAGCGATCTCACATGCTCGACTCAACGTGAGTAGCAACTCGCATGGTGAGGTGGGAAAGCACGTGAGTTAGAACTCGAGACTACCAATTTGACGTCAGTTTGTGAGATGGTACCACGTGACACCTTCAACACGTTTGGAGTTGTAACACGAAAAACTCGAGACTAAGGGCCCAGGAAGTACTGTACATTGCAATGCGTGTACAAACTGGACTATCGCTCGGATATGTATTACGTTACCAAAAAATCATCTGTAGTCCAACAACAGAAACATGGACAGATTTTAGTTCTTTCAGTGATATGGTGCTTTATGTACACTTCGGATGCGAATATGTATTTGGAGCAAATGAAGTCGATGTTTCACGAATTTATTATATTGAATATCAGATGGAGTCACTCGTTTGTTTTCGAACTTGGTTCAAATAATTGGCATTTGGAGTATGTGCATTAGAGACAGGCATAAATCCAAAAAAGAACATTTGTTTGAAGATAGAGAAATGCCGTCAAAGTTAATATTGAATTTATGGGACAAGACAAACGTTTTCACGTGGAATCTTTCTGACTTAAATACTCGTTTTTTTTATCTAAATCAAATAAGACTTAATAATTGCAATGTTCAAACATACAAATTTATCTGCGATCAAAATTTACACAAAAGGTAGAAAAAGTTATTATACATACAATACATAAAATTCATTAACAACAGTATAAAATGTTACCCAATTAAAAGTTTATAAATACGGAAATTAAAATATCTTTCAAATTAATCTTTAGAATACGAGAAGACGGTCGATTAATGAATCTTGTACAAGACGCTCTTTACAATACTGTAACAAAACAACGTCGTTCTATTCTGTTATGTAACCCTGCTCTTTCCAAATCTTCACGACGTTCAAATCTGTGAACTTTAAGGTGAAAGAAAATAAGAGAGTTTCGAAGAAGAACAAATACAGGTCGGATTGTACGTTCCAATGCCTTCGATCCACACCGAGTACCTTTTCACTAGAGTACAAAATATATTTCATGTAAATTTTACGTAAATATTTCCAATTAACAGGTGAAATACTCTTACCTGAACCATCTACATGTTTCCCAAGTCCACAAAATTATCGTCGCTAAAATAATCGACACGAGAAATCTTATTGTTTCGAATATATTGAATGCTGCATGAATGTAGTCCACTATTACAATCATGGAAATTACGAACAAGATGACCGACATACTGATCGTTACCTGCAAAAAAATTCAGTAACGAGTAGCTTAAATTCACGGCAAAATTTTAAAATTGTTGTGGCTTCATCTACTATTATATTAACAATAGTCGTTCCGGCTTTCAGGAGGAAATATTTGAATTGAAATAAAGTGACTTCTAGTTTGCATCAGAAGTACGTATATAGTTATTCCAGGCCTCCTGTCCCTAAGGATTTATTTCTTTTAATGTAAAAGTATAAGCAAATTAATATTCTTACTCAACTGACCCGTTCATTTTATTTTGAGGACAGACTACTTACTTTGTCTTTTAGAGAACATCCATTAAATAAGTTAACGTACAACAGAGTTAACAATACAACGATAATATCAATCTTATACGACATTATTAAAATACAGTGAATGTGCAAATTCGTAAAAGAAAAGTGGGATTTAACAATGCAGACAAAAGAGAAACTCGCAGAGTGACGAGACAAAGAATTATGCAAATCACAATTTATTAAATATAAAATTTTAGAAAATCTACACTTCAGTTTCACGTTTTAACAAGTAAATAATATCTATCATTATTTTTAAGATAACAAAAATTTCATTTACAAGTACAGTAATTTATAAATGCAGAATACTGCATTGTTTCCTGCGCAGTTTTTCTAACATAATAATATGACTTCGTATTGTAAAGTAATGTGAAGATAAATATGAAATTTAGTAATTGTGAAAATTCTTTCTCATTTACATTTTGAATATTTCGAACCTAAATACAAAATACTTGAACTCCTTTGTAAGGTACTGCACTTTTTAATACAAGGAGATGAATAGAACACACTGTTAAAATGTGCCTGAACTGTCTTACGTCCCTTTTTATCGAATCTAAATTTTTTGTAATTTTTGACTAAAATGGAGATAATCACATAATTTTATTCGAGAATTACAGAACATTTCGATTAAAAAAAGTAGATTATTCGAACCCGGTTAATTTAATGTAATGTTTTTTGGGTCATTGAATTTTGAAATAACGAAGTTTTTCTGTATCGAGGAGGGTTTAATGAAGATTTTCTTTTGTTATTAGCATTTAAAAATTCATTTGTAACTTCGAAATTAAAAATATTAATAAAAAATTTGTAATAAAATATCATAACGCACGCAAGTTTATATATTATGATTAATAATATAAAAGTTATTTTGTAAATAAAATGTGTTAACAGCGGAGAAAGATACGCAACTCGTTGCTGGATCTTTTGAAACCTCTTAAATGTCCTTTCAGTGCATTACCTAAAACCAAGTTGCTATTTACTTTTTAAAAATCTGTATCACAGTCCAACGTGTTCCGACTGTTATTAAATTTACAATTCTTTTATGAGAATTGTATTGAAAAACATATTTGTTAAAATTGATTTAGTGTTTTACGACTTTTTTAGTACTGTGATATTGTGCACGTTCTGTGTGTCTTGTTCGAAACTATTGTGTACAAGTGACTTAAGCGAATAAAGTTTATTTCCATAATTCATTGACACGTTTTTATATTATATATCATATTTTTTATTATATTTTTTTTTCTGAGACACCAAAGAAAATACAGGCTAACACGAAAACCATACCCCCTGAGTTAATCTTTCCTATTAACTTTTAAACGTTTTGCTTGATCTGAACCACATTTTTCATAATTATTTTCTAGGACACTTAGAATAATCTGCAGGCTAACATGTGAATGTGATTTGAATATATCACAAAAGGTAAAAGTTAAAGCTTAGAAAAAAATTGTCTAAATGAAGGAAACTTGGAAGTTGTAACATAAGAACAGTGCAGCCAGATTTGACAGTAAAACTCAACATATAAGGTGCATATTACACAGATACAACTAAAGCAAGTTTTGGAGGAAACAGTCGTCATGATGATAAAACGAAAAAATAAGCAGCATCACAGAAAATGGCTTTGAGTTTTACTTTGTGCCTTAAAACCGCTGCAGTACATTGATTTAGTTGAACGTTAGAACACTTTCGAACAGTATTAGCGAAGGAAGTTTGAAGCATTAGTTCGTAAAGCTCGTTTATATTTAACACCTTAAGTTTCCAGCAATTTTTGATATTAATGTAATTAAACATAAAGAATACTTAAAACTGAAAAAACGAAAGAAATGCGTTAATTTTGAAGAAAAAGCTTCAAACTTTATTTTCCTTTGTCTGGCCTTTTTGCGAAATTTGACACTGATGAGTCATTGTTTACACAGCTGGATGACCTTGAACACAGCTGGAGTCGGATTTCCCGGGACATTCTCATAGAAGTCTCGGGAGGACAAGGGTTTAAAGTAGGGTTAGTTCTAGCTGGCCCTATACTTTTAAATATTTTTAAAAAATTCAAATTTTAATTGAGATTTCCGACCTCCCCGACTTAATTTAAACGTGTATATAATAAAATCTATTAATTAAAAAAAATTAAAAAACTACTGGAGGTAGTTTTTGATATCAGAAAGCAGCTTTAAATAACTTTACCGTAGGAAAATCCGTGAGCTACAACTTAGGAACCATGAAATAAATTTGATAAAAAACTCCCATTAAAAAACAATTAAGCCTTAATCGAGCCTTATGAAAAGCTCATTAAAATCGTGATAAAATTTTTTTGCGCGGGTAAAAATTTTTGAAAAAATTTGGAGACTTAAAAAACAATCCAAAAATTCAAAAAAAAAACAAAAACTGTTTTTGGAGCCGAAAGGACCGAGTTTTATGTAACGCTATGTAACGTACCCGAATTAACTCGGGCGAAGAACTAAAGTTGTTTAACCCCTTAAGGACATTGAGATTTTTGATATTTTATAATCATTAATTTAATTAAACGTAAAAAATACTTAAAACTGAAAAAAAACGAAAGAAATGCGTTAATTTTGAAGAAAAAGCTTCAAAGTTTATTTTCCTTTGTCTCCTCTTTCTGTGAAATATAACAGGGATGAGTCATTGTTTACACAGCTGGATGACCTTGAACACAGCCGGAGTAGGATTTCCCGGGACATTCTCATATACTTCTCGGGAGGACAAGGGTATAAAGTAGGGTGAATATGACCGACACGTATATTTTAAAATATACTTAAAAAATTAAAATTTTTATTG
>NW_019386455.1:46512-48269 GCF_000671375.1 Centruroides sculpturatus | reverse complement strand
GTTGAAAGTGGCTTTCTATTTCGAATGTTTTGTTCGCATTTGTTGAATTTAAATTCGAACATAAAATTCGAATATTGGTTCGATTATAGAACGATTGTAAACGTTCCAGAAACGTTGAAAATAGTTCGTTTGACTGGACGTGAACAGGAGACGTTCAGAAATAGAATCTGGACCAGGTCTCTAATTAGTCTGGAAACGGAGGACCTAATTCTTGCATTTTGTGAAAACGGGTAAGATTAGCTATAATGTAATTATCTTAATCTTCACTATCGTTACTTTTTGCCCAGCGAAGCGGGTTTTTGCAGCTAGATTCTAGATTACTTAGAAAAACAGTCTTTTATATATATAAAAAAAAACTATACTATTACATACAAATAAAAACCCAGCGAAGCGGGATCTTGCAGCTAGTATATAATAAAATCTATTAAATAAAAAAATTAAAAAAACTATCGGAGGTCGTTTTTGACATCAGAAAGCAGCTTTAAATAACTTTACCGAAGGAAAATGGGTGCACTACAACTTTAGAACGATTAATTAATTTTGATAAAAAACTCCCATTAAAAAACATTAAAAAGCAATTAAGCCTTAATCGAGCCTTATCAAAGGCTCATTAAAATCGCGATAAAATTTTTTCGCGCGGGCAAAAAATTTTGAAAAAATTTGGGGACCTAAAAAACATTCCAAAAATTAAAAAAAAAATTCTTTGGGGGGCCCAAACGCCCGCGTTTTTCTTGCATCTTAAATTAACGAAACGAGAACAAAAATGTATATTATTTTTTCTAATTAAATTCTTAATAATTCTCTAAGTAAATATTTAAATTTATTGTTGTTTTTACTTTACTTTTAATTAATAAGTTATAATTAATTTTGATTTGAATTGAACTTCTTATATATTTAAAAATATTTATTTCAAGTTTTACTTAAACGTTGTATTAAAAACGGTATAAATAAAAATAGAATCCAAGGAGACCCGATTTCGGTTGTTCATTTTACAAAATAATATGTTAATAGCTGTTAATGATAACATCAGATAAATAATTGCTAAATGGAAAAAGTCTAAAATTTATCATACATTAATTATCAAAATAAACTATACTATAATAATGTATTAATCTTTAGGTATTATTATCGTATACATCGAAACCCTGATTTTCCAGTATTTTTAACAACTTTTCATATATAAATATCTCAAAACCTTACTTTATTAGTTAACTCTGGTATACTGTACAGTACATATGTAATATATATGTACACGTGCATTTACGCTATGTTATTAATTTCATATATTAATTGTAATTGTCCTACATTTAATGCTTATGTTGATAATTCAATATATAAAATTAAAAAAAACATGGACTGTGATAAATAAAAATGAAATTAAAATTCTACAATTGTATATCATTTAAAAATTTTTAATGATATGAATAAACATTTCCTAAAGGTTAATATAGTGCATATTAGGGTTTCTCATTTCCCGGTCTTTTGCTCGTCCCGGGATCCCGGGATAAAAGTGAACTGTTTCCCAGGATCCCGGGAAATCCCGGGATAGAATTAATTATTTTTAAGGTATACAAAATATCTTGAAATCAAATGATATAATTATTTTCCATTTTTTAAAGTAATTTTAAAGTTTTGTAACCTCCAAAATCATATTAATAATGCTGTGTTAGGTCTATAGGCCTATAATAAAAATTACCTTTAAATAACGTAGAAATTTTCACAAATAGAAAAAAATTAATTAAAGTTTGCTGGAAACT
>NW_019386455.1:11157-46065 GCF_000671375.1 Centruroides sculpturatus | reverse complement strand
ATAGCTCTCCATGTTGTAACAAGTAAAATCCTTTTTTACTTTTATTAAATGAACAATGAATACCAAATGATTAGAAAAAATACTGTGATTACTGATTAGCTTAGCCGGATAGGCTATTATATTAATTTTTACAAGATAATTTCATTTTTGTTACGTTAAAAAAGTATTTTTAAACTGTTTCACTAGTTACTAATAAATAGGACTTAGAAGTTTATAATAGTTGCAATAAATGATTATTGAAATACTCATAGTTTTATTTCCAAAACCAACATTTACTAATCGTCTTTAGTAAAACCTAGCATGTACCAAATTCTAATGGTGAAAGTCCGGAAAATCATCTCACTTTATAAAAATCCTTCATTTACCAACTCATGTTGGTAAATCCGAAGATTTACAAGTAAAACCTAGGATTTACCAGTATACGGGCTTTTACAGTAACACATATACAGTACAACCAAGTTTCTGGGTTAACATTCTTCTCATTTTCTTTGTATTATGTATCATATAGATTTTCCTAAAAATTTCGTGTTCTACATTCAGGTAAAATAATACATTTTTTCAGAATTACACGAATTATTTTTAGAGTAATATAAAATTTATCAAACTCGAATCACTGTTGAAAATGCGATCTGAATGGCACTACATCTTATTGTGAGTGAAACACTATTATAGAAGCTGATTAATTAGATTCTTTTAAAGGTATGTTACTAACCTAATCTAATTTATGAAAAAAAAAATTGATAATCGACATCAATACACAATAAATTATGTAACGTAGGGTTTTTCAAAAGCCGTTTCTCGAAAGGTAATCGTATCTTGTGCCAAATATAAATGATTTGTTTGTAGAAGAATTCTTCATAGAACATTTGTACAATTCGATATTCAACTAAACATCGAGATTATCAGTCGCATTAAAGAGTGATTTTGTTTTTTGATTACACGACTTGTCGATTCCCTCGAAGATATCTCGTATCTGAAGTAATATATTGAAAACGCTGTACAATGATCGGTACATCTGTAAATTGAAACTGATGTATTACATTTAAATTTTAAAATGAATTACAAAAATACACATAATACGCCGTTTTATTCATATATTATAAATATACCTGGATTGGGAATTTTGTAGAAAGGATAAAATAACCTCCACAACTGATTCCGATTTGATTTTCCCGAAATTTTTTCATGAAATTCAACACCTATTAATAATTGCAAGCGTGAAACTTCAATTTTTTGAATTATAAAATATCAAAAGAAACTTTGGATTTTCAAATTACCTGCAGGTTGAGTTCCAATGGAAGAGGAATCAAATTGAATTTCCGAATTTCTTGAAAGGAATCGTAAGCCTGTTGTTGGAGAATTATACTTAATATGCTTAATAATTACTTATATACACAACTGAAATTAATATTTTGGACTTACCGACGTGAAGATACGAGAAACCGCAAATGAAACCGATACCACCAAACATATGCAGAGAAGAGAGCAAAGCACAAGAAGTATTCGTATGTACGTGGCTGATGTAGTGAATATTGCGTTGTAGAAGGAAAAGGATACGATATAAGCGTCTATTCCGTATAAAAGGAACCAGCTGTTACCCCATATATCGTTCATTTGTGTAATAAAGTCGCACAGCTCTACATGTTTTCTCATTATATCGTTTATATGGTGTGTTGGATTTTGGGTCACGGCTAAATTCATCTGTCGCGATATTGCGTTGAATCTTTCGTACAGTAATGCGCTTACTAGCACTATTGCCGTAATAATCCGTATTAATGCCCAGAATTTCAAAATCATTACGAAATGAATACAAACAGAACAGATTAGTGCCCGCATCCGTGTTGATCCCTGTTCTACTGCCTTAAATGTGTAAAACGAAAAAGCCATCAAACCGAGTAATATACAAATAATCGACAATCCGGATAGAAAACTCGTGACTAGAAGCGATTTTTGAATTGTTTCTTCCTCTTTGACGTATCCCGAAATGCTTAAATCGAGAGATAATTTATATTTTGTGCCAGTAAGAAGTATCAAAAGTATAGCTAAATTTGCGAGATAAACCATGCTAATAAGGAAAGGCTTGTTTAAACCGCTTCCTATTAGGTTATCTACGGGGCTACACAACAATGGATCGTCCACTGTTGCAAATCTGTTCATTGTTAACGCAATCAATAGTATTATCATTATTAACTGCAGACATTTTCCAAGAATCGACAAGTATTTCTTGTGTTTGTCGCTTAGCCGTTGGTGTTTACAACGTATATAAAATATATCGCCGAAAAGTGCGGAAAGATTTAATACTGGGCAAATCATACAATAAACGCAACTATTAGCCATTTAACCTACTAATTTGTGTACGGCATGGTAATGGTACGTGCTCTCTCAGTTAAGTGATGTGGCTGGATTATATCCGGTCGACGATGAAGAATGTAGCTGCATCATGTAAAACACTGAGGATTGATTCTGTATTAATTTGTCAAGTGATTTCTTTGGAAATTGCATTGTGCATTTTGTAATTGCTTGAAAGCATTCTCTAATGTTGTATGACATTTATATCGCTTATCCGTCACAATTTTCCTATTGACTGTACAAATTAATAAGAATAAGTGCTTAAACAATATAATAATAACTCTCTATAAGTTAGTAGAAATTACTGCAATGGAAATTGTTGTGTAAATGCCTAACTTATACTAAATTATTATTTTAAAATAGAATATGAAACATTACTTAAAATCCTGTGATTTCATAACATTTTAAATACAGTGTAAGAATTTCATCTGGTGTATAATATTGTGTACAGTTTTTTATTGAGTTATCTATAATACAATTAATAATTAATTGTTTATTGTAATAAAAGTGAATAAATATAATTTATGCCCGATGCTGGTTTTATTTAATACATTGGCTCTGGCCTACCTATAAATTCACGAATGAAACAGTAAAGCCATCGTCAATACATTACGAATGATTTGGTAAGAAAGAAAAATTCAGTGTTTAATTGTTAAAATCATATTTTTAACGGTTTATATTTTATAATGCCTAACTGTCAAGAATTACACAAACATCATATTCCTCTGTTTAGTGTAATTAATAGAATCAATGCCCGTAATACGCAAATCGCCTGCTAGATTTCAGAAATGTTCGACAAGAGCACAGGAGTTATTTAGCTTTAAATTAGCTGAACAAAATTTTTTTCTTACATTTACACTAACATCATGAACACAGAAAAAAACCCCAAATTGCTTTGCATTTCTGCCATTTTATGGTCTTCGTGTTAAAAAAAACGTAAAAGTCTTCCATAAATATTTTTTTGATCGAACGCTATATTTTCTTTCTGTTATATATAACAGGAAAGTATAAAAACATTCTGTAGCACTTGTGTTACATTCGTAACTGCCATCTTAATGGCGGTCATATTGCATGTAACTCCGAAACTGTAAATGAGAAAGGTGTCATACATGGTACACGTCATTTGGCGGCAGAATTTATTAAGAAATTGATTGCCGAAAAACTTTATTGAACTACCTGGAAGTGCTACAGAATTACGCTCGTTACATGATGTGCTCAATTCTCATTCTTTGGGTACATTCTATACACCGTAGCCAAAGTATAAAGTGATTATCTTTCCCAATTTGTATATAACTGATAAAATATCCATGGATGAAGGAAGATACAATTAAAAATTTTATTTAGTAAAAGAAAAACTCCCTGTGGGTTTATGCTTCAAGGTGTCAAGGTGTGTGAAAGCGATCAGTTAGTCTAAATTTTTGAGTACTTTTTCTATAAATCTATATATATATAAATATGTATAAAATAGATATAAAATATAAAAAAATATATATAATGTATATAAAATATATATAAAAATGGACGTGTGTGTCCCTATATTTCACTTTTTAACCAAAACTATACATCGCACATGAATGGTGTTTGTATGCTGTAGTAGCCCCAAGTCTCCATTCGTGCACTATGGTGGTTGCGTCTCGATAGCTATAAGGGTGCGGGAGTTATGGGGTTGAAAGTGATTGAAAGTGGAATATTTTCTATTTCGATTTTATTTTAAAAATGTTCGAACCATTTTAAATTCGGATTTGTTCGATTATAGAACGATTGTAAACGTTCCAGAAAATTGATCAAATTGAAAATACAGTAGACCCCTCCCTATAACGCTTAGATACGTTCCACGCTAATCGAATTTTACGTTGTAGGAATGATTAAATACATGAGCCAATCGCAGCCCGATAGGTGTGAAGTATGCGGACTAAGGCTGTTTGAAAGGTTTTCTTCTATAAAATTAACCGATTCAAGACTAATTCCACTCAACATATCCAAAACACGTATAATTTTTTTGGGAATAATCCGTATAAACTATGCTATAAACAAATAATTGTAGGATTACTTACCGAGTGTGTACCGTTCGACTACGCCATTGCTCAAAGCTTGTTTTCGTCGCGGAACAGCACACGAAACGGTGGCCGCGATTTCTGATAACGAATTTTTCGCAGAAAAATAACTTGACCTTTGGAGACATCATTAATATAAATAATTTTTATGGCCGTTGAATAAGAAGTGTTTCTTTCACAAGAAATGTATAAAATTAGTGCTGTATTAGACTTACGGTACCTAATTTACATACTGTACAGACGATAATAAACTCAACCTATTTCCTAAAATCTCCGTAGCGTGGCGCCACGGTAGACAACGGAAATTATATATTTAATTATAATAAAGTTACAATAAGTTAATATATAATTATATGTACAAGTACCTAATTTATATATAATTTATATAATACTGTACAGACGATAGCAAACTCAATTTAGCCGCTCCGTAGCGTGGCGCAGGGCGGAGGAAAGTAGTTCGGCTGCTCATCCACTATTGGTCCAGATTCTATCAATCTTGTCGCGAAACGAGTCGGCGACGACATTTTAGGAGGTTTTCCATCGAATGTTGCTACAATTTTTTCGCTACGTTATAGGAATTTCCGTTATAGGAACGCACGTTATAGGGGGGTCGACTGTAGTTCGTTTGATTTGACGTGAACAGGAGACGTTCTGTCTGGAAACGGGGAACATAATTCTTGCATTCCGTGAAAACGGGTAAGAATGGCTATAATGTAATTATCTTAATCTTCACTATCGTTACTTTTTGCCAAGCGAAGCGGGTCCTTACAGCTAGATTACTTAGAAAAACTGTCTTTTATATATATATATATATATATAAAACCCGCAACAAAGTTCATCAAATTTGCATTCCACGCACGAACTGAATTCGTTACTAAAGAAAGGATTCTTCAGTAGAGTTATGGAGAATTTTCTGCGTGATATGAGTGAATATTAGCTTCTTTTTCTCATGCCACACGAGTAATTTATTTATAAACATTCTTTATAGCTTNACTTGACCTTTGGAGACATCATTAATATAAATAATTTTTATGGCCGTTGAATAAGAAGTATTTCTTTCACAAGAAATGTATAAAATTAGTGCTGTATTAGACTTACGGTACCTAATTTACATACTGTATAGACGATAATAAACTCAACTTATTTCCTAAAATCTCCGTAGCGTGGCGCCACGGTAGACAACGGAAATTATATATTTAATTATAATAAAGTTACAATAAGTTAATATATAATTATATGTACAAGTACCTAATTTATATATAATTTATATAATACTGTACAGACGATAGCAAACTCAATTTAGCCGCTCCGTAGCGTGGCGCAGGGCGGAGGAAAGTAGTTCGGCTGCTCATCCACTATTGGTCCAGATTCTATCAATCTTGTCGCGAAACGAGTCGGCGACGACATTTTAGGAGGTTTTCCATCGAATGTTGCTACAATTTTTTCGCTACGTTATAGGAATTTCCGTTATAGGAACGCACGTTATAGGGGGGTCGACTGTAGTTCGTTTGATTTGACGTGAACAGGAGACGTTCTGTCTGGAAACGGGGAACATAATTCTTGCATTCCGTGAAAACGGGTAAGAATGGCTATAATGTAATTATCTTAATCTTCACTATCGTTACTTTTTGCCAAGCGAAGCGGGTCCTTACAGCTAGATTACTTAGAAAAACTGTCTTTTATATATATATATATATATATATAAACTATATTACATACAAATGTACGAACAAATAAAAACTCAGCGAAGCGAGTTCTTGCAGCTAGTTTTAAATATATAATTGAATAGACGAATTAAATAAACGAAAATACCGTTCTTATTCACTTAATAAGTCTTGGAATGTATTTTTACGTTAAATAGATGATTTCTAAATCTAAATCTCTTTTCTATGTGATATTTTTAATGTTATATTTAAAAATCGAACCATTTATATATAGAAGTTATGAAATTGAAAATGAAATACCAAATCGTGTTTACCACATTCTCTTAAATTTGTCCGAGCAGCTATTGGTAAATAATAGAAATTAAATTACAAAATGCCAATAAGTCTTATCCAAATAACACAAAGTGTATTATATTATTACTAGCAGATAAGTCCGGCGTTACTCGGGCAAAAGTAACGATAGTGAAGATTAAGATTATTACATTACAGCCAATCTTACCCGTTTTCACAGAATGAAAGAATTAGGTCTCTCTGTTTCCAGACTAATTAGAGAATTTTTAGATGGGTCTAAAAATATGTTCGATTTCCCGCAAAAAAACGTAAAAAACAGCATCTGCGTCTGTAAATCTTGCACCACACCGCTTTTTCTTAACACTTCCATTATTGTCACTTCCATTCTTAACACTTGCATTGTTACCTAACACTTCCATTGTTAAAGCTTTGATCCTGTCTCTCTCCCCCGCGGGAAGATTTTCGAAAAACCCTTATTAGTGTGCGTTCTCGTGACGTAATTGTGTACCAAATTTCAACTTTAAACTCCTAACCGTTTGGGCTCTNGTCTCTATCTTTCCAGACTAATTAGTGAATTTTTAAATGGGTCTAAAAACATGTTCGATATCTAACAAAAACGCAAAAAACCGCATTTGTTCCTGTAAATCTTGCACGACGCTTTCTGTTAACACTTCTATTGTTACTTAACACTTCCATTGTTGAAGCCTTAATCCTGTCTCTCCCCCGCAGGAAGATTTTCGAAAAATCCCTTATTAGTGTGCGTTCTCGTGATGTAACTGTGTACCAAATTTCAACTTTAAACTTTTAAACGTTTGGGCTCTGCGCTTATTATTATTATTATTATTATTATCAACCCGTCTCGATTATATATATAGTCAGTATAAAGTGATATAGAGTTTTCTTGTTGTATCAGACAGCGTATTTTAGGCAAATGCCTATTTTTTCTGTTAGCATATACATGGCTAAGATTTTGTATTAAGACTTTTCATGAATACTTAGACCCAAATAATGGTATTTTATAATGCCTATTTTGACGTTACGGCCTATTTTTGCCTAAAATAGATATTTAGTCTGTTTTCATATTTTTAATAACTTTTTATTAATTTTTCGTTTCGTTTTTTGCAAAGGTTTATTTTAATTCTTAGATTATTAATTAACATGCGGTACTGCTTACATTCCAAGACGGTTACAATCTTACAAATCCTCCCTCCATCATAATACCCGCCGAAAACAGCAATTAATTGCACCTCGTATTTTGTTAACAACTTATAAAATCCCAACTTCTGCCAGAATAATAGCCTGACAGTGTACTGCAGATAAGTTTTATTTTTGTGTTTGAAGTATTCACTCGTGGATAAAATTTTAGCGAAAATGCCGAAAGTTAAAACATCTAAAGCCTCATTAATTCGACAATGGTTTCAAGAATTCCCTATTACACGTGGGATAACAAGATTAATTAATCTGTGCCAAGTCTGTCAGTAAAAATTGTTTTCATAAATTAATATATTATTGCGAAGTACATATTGTATATACTGTATAATGTTAATATATATAAAATATAAAGTAGTTTAAAAGCAATCAATAACAACAAATAGTAAAATACAATATTTTTTATAGGTGTGCAGTGAAAGAAATGCCACATCACACAACACGCACAAGTGCTCTGCATAAATCAAACGTTGAAGGAAAATATAAAATGAAACAGATGCTCTTGACGTAGACTTCAGAGATTTCATCGAAGAAAAATAAGTTTAGTGCTGATTTGTATCGAGCTATTATAGCAGCAAATATTCCATTTAGAACTTTAGAGAACACTCATTTCAGAAATTTCATGGAAAAGCACTGCCACCAGAAAATCCCTTCAAAGTCGAAACTTCGAAAGAATTATGTGCAACCTACGTACGACGACGTTATTTCTAGGATGAGAGACTATCTTAAGGACTTACTTGCGGTTCTCTGTTAAGAAACAACGGAGAGTCTTGGACGGCACGTAGCCAATTTGATTGTTGAAAAGCTTGATCCTCATGGACCTTCCAGAGCTCACCTGATCTACACCAAACAGTTGACTAGAACTAACCACGAAACAGTGGCTCAATTTTTGAACAATGGACTAAAGATCTGATGAAGACAAAGTTCTTGTAGCCGTAACAGATGCTGCTTCATACATGGCTCCTGCCATTAAAACACTTATACATCGATTCTCATTTCACATTCATTGCAGATACTGTTATTACTCTTGAAAGTAGTAAAAAACCTATACAGTCGACCCCCCTATAAGATAGAGATACGTTCCATTCTCTAGGAATCCGATTTCTTACGAATCCTTCCAATCACAACCCGACACGTGTCAAGTTTACGGACTACGGCTGTTTGAAAGATTTTCTTCCATAAAATTAATCGATTCTAGACTAATCCGACTCAACATTTCCAAAATACGTATATATTTTTTGGGAATAATCCGTATAAACTACGCTATAAACAAAAAATTGTAGGATTACTTACCGAGTGTCACCATTCGACATTGCCATTGCTCAACATTGTTTTCGTCGCGGAACAGCTCAGCAAAGAGCGGCCGATTTCTAACAACTTATTTTTCTGTGAAAACTTCGTAGAACTTCGGAGACATCATTAATATAAATAATTTTAATCGCCGTTGAATAAGAAATGTTTCTTTCACAAGAAATGTATAAAATTACAGTACTGTATTAGACTTACGGTACCTAATTTACATACTGACAGACGATAGTTAGCGTAAAAATCTCCGTAGCGTGGCGCCACGCTAGACGGCGGAAATTATATATTTAATTATAACAAAGTTACAATAAGTTAATATATAATTATATATACAGTACCTAATTTATATATAATTAATATATAATTATATGTACAGTACCTAATTTATATATAATTTATATAATACTGTCCAGACGATAGAAATCTCTCCGTAGCGTGGCGCTACGGACGGCGGGAAAGTAGTTCGGCTGCCCGATGACGTTTGAGGTGTTTATAGGGAACTTTTACTATTTTTTACGGATACCGGTAGCAATTTTTTCGTAGTTTTATAGGAATCGTAATTATAGGGACCGTAATTATAGGGGGGTCGACTGTGTATGAACAAATTGATGTAAACAGAGTAAAACAGAAATTTCGTGATGCACCAGGCATTGCTGCAGAAAAAGCGAGGAAAAAGTTGAATGCAGTGCTTCCAATGAATACTGGATTAAAGTGCTTGTTTGTCGCGGCTGATATTTTAGTTGGAAAAAGAGCATAACTGAAAGTGAATTCCCAGTTCATCTTCTTCCAAGGTTGAAATACTGTCCGTTATATTCAGTAGATGTGGAATGCTCTTTCTCTGCATATAAATTAATTTTCCGTGACAAACATTGCAACTTTCTTATTGAAAATTTGAAAAAAGTGCTTGTACTATATTGTGAAGATAACTATGGGAAACAGAGTGAATGAGAAATGTAAAAACAATTGTGTTTCCATCATTCTGAATACGCGCATTTCTATTTGGAATACATATGTTAAACCATTGCTTTGTCGACGTTTCGAATTAATTCTTATACAGTAGAGCGTCGATTATCCGAAAGAATTACAGTCGGCAAATTTAAATTTTCGCCAGTGCTGTGGCGCTGCAATCTTTGGATATGTCTTGGGCTACTCAAATATTTTACGTTTTTGATACTAAATTAACTTCTGAAGTGTAATTTTTTATTGTTTTTATATTTTTCAATATATTTATTTTGTTTGTACAAAGTAAAGAAATAATTTTTAACGATACAATAGTCATGATTAGTATTTAAAAAAGTTTACGTTAGGCTTAACGTCGACGAAAATTCAACGCGAAGCGACACGCAACGGAGAAAAATTTCAAAACGGGATAGGTTATATTTTTTCGTGCACAATCGGTTATCCGAAACATCGATCTTCCGAAAACCCCAGTTCCCAATTGATTCGGATAATCGACGCTCTACTGTATATCCATTGAAAATGCAATTTTAAACTCGTTAGATATTATTACTGTTAGGGTTAAGATCTTTTATCATTAACTTTTAACGATAAACCAATGATAATTCGTCCGTTCACAGCGCAGGATAGGATGACAAATTATACATACCAGCATGTCTTCAAAATATTTTATTGAAGTTATTGTCAAGAACATAAAGCAGTTGACTGCACAGAGAAAAGAACAACAAGTAAAAAAAAAAAAACGAAACCGAAACTAACAAAAAACGGGGATTTCAATATTAAATCACGGGATGAGATCTCGCACTCTTCTCGCGAGCACTATCGTTGAGGAGTTGTTGAAAAACACGGACATCTAACAATTACTTGACTAGTGAGTCGTTCGTGAGCCATCGTAAAACGAATGTACCTTTAAATTTTGAAGATACTGTATATTTTAACTTGCCATTTATACTGGCAGATGGCCGGATGTCGAGCAGATAACGGGGCAGCTGACAGTCCTCGATTCTGGGAGCAGCGGCGTCTGCAGACTACACAAAAGGAGGCCCAAGCTATAAAAAAAGGGCATTTTACATTATACAAGGAGCTTCAAACTCTATGATTGAAAGTCGTTCCCATATCAGCTTTCTGGTAAGGAGGCGCTGGTTGCTCTCGGGACTAACTCGGCCACGAAAAGAGAGAATGGGATTTTGGTGAACATACAGCGAAGTTGCATGGGTAAATAGACAAATATTGTTTATTAGTTTCTGTTATATTTGCAGATTAGGCTAGAAATCACGAATTTTCTGCCATTTGGGGTCCTGCTGAAAATTAGAAAAAGGGCAACTCGACACGTGCCTCAAGTGCCCTAATGTACGGGCGCCCGTGTCTAAGAGGTCTGAATTCGAATCTGTTTGGTCTAGAACCCTAATAATTATTCGGGGAGACTCGTCGTGATACGTCGGCCCAGCGGCCGGATGGCCAAGCGGTCAAGATGGCAGCCTACCGCTCTAAGGGACCTGGGTTCGAATCCGAACGGATCGAAAAATTCTTGGGGATTTTTCGACCCGTTCGGATTCGACCGGGGGTGGTCCTCTTGGATATGTCGGGCCCCGTCCCTCACCACCTGGCAGCCCCGTTGTGGGCTTGGCCGAACCCATAATGGGCTTGCAAAAAGAGGCCCTCTTAGTGCCAACAGGGCGGAAAGAGTTAAAAAAAAAATACGTCGGCCTTTTTATCTCATCAACAGCTCCATTGTGAGTCTACCAAATGGGCTTTCTAAAAGAGGCCATTTTTATGCCTACAGGGCAGAAAATGTTTAAAAATAACCTATGTTAGCAATGTTGCAAAAATTTCAGAGCAATAAACACGTTTGGAATGTATTTTCTAAATTATCTTTGAATAAGTAATTTTCAAGATTAACATTTTTTAACGAAATCTTTTGTATTCTTTTTACGTTTTTTGATTTAAAAGGTTTCAAAACGTGGAGATTTTCAAAACACTCGAAGGTCAAATTTGACAAGATTCCAATACTTTCCTTTATTATGTACACATCACAGCCAGGAAAGCTGAAAAAACAAGGAAAGTCTTCTCGATCGACTTTACGCTCGTAATGAATTTACAATTTCTGAGAGTAACTTTATTAACATTCAGGATATACCCTCAACTTCATTAACACTTCGCTCAGCATCCCCGTTAATATTTGGAAGTAGGGCGAAGTGGCCCTAAAATTTTTGTTTCGAAAATTTATTACCAGCCCAGCCCAAAATAAAAAAATGTATTTTTTTCTATTTATATTTAAATATATTCAAAATACAACATTGACAAAAATTACAATAAGCGCAAGTCTATATTCTACAATATTAATTTTTTATTTAGAAGTTTGCTTTGTCGAGTAATAATATTAATGATATCATTAGAATGCTTTTCGTTTAAAAAATCCTTCTCCGCTGACATTAACACGAAGGCTTCTAGATTTTCTTGCGAGATACTTATAAGTATCTTAGCCTGCTTTTAATTAATTAATTTTAATATAAAAAAGCTTTGTTCACCGGACACTTGTGTTACAGACATAGAGAGCAGGTATTTGTATGCTCGGCCATGTATGGAATAAGCGCCATTAAACATGTTATATCTGAATAATATATTATAACAACAAATAAAGCAATTTTTCAAGCAATGCAGTAAGAGGATAAAATCGCGTCTTTATTAGTTTCTACTTGATCATCAGTCAAATGTTCATTTTTCGTTTAATTTTACAAAAGTTTCATTGACATTTTCCTTTAAAATATTCCATGACGATTTAAAATGTTGCAATTCTGAAATAATATTGTGTTGAGTAGCTACTGGATTAAACTGTATTAGAATACTGCTTGATTTTTGAAATGCGTTTTCAGGAATATTTAGTGACTGTCCCGTAAATTTTTGTCTGATGTGCTTTGAACTCGCTGTAAGGCGACAGTCAAACTTTTCCCGGTTGCTCTCTCTCCCACTTTCCCTGATCTATATCGAAGACGTGTGAATTTGGTCCGGGAATGCGACAATTAAATCGTCTTACACTCGTTCTTGTTTACGAAATAAATCACCGATTTAGTAGCTTTAGCTCGACAACCAGTTTCCTATTGGAGAGGGGGAGAAGTCCCGGCCTCACGCATCACAAAATAGATTATTTTTAATTAAAATCGTTTCGAATATAGAAAAATTATTATTGTATAACATTTTTTCCATAACTAAAACAAAGAAAATAATATAAGTGGCCATTGAATTTTGTTATGACCACAATCATGGCTTTGGTGGCTAGGTACAAAACTAATAACTCGCATTTCTATAGTTTAGCATTAAGATTCACAAGAGTGATGAATAGTTTCTAGCAATGTAAACAAATGACTAATTTTCTTTGTTTAGAAGGTAGTTTTGATTATTTTTCTCCTAGGATGCTTTCTGTTTGGACTAATGTAGTGTTTGACTCAGATCCGCCGAACTATTTTATAATTTAACTTCGAATACGGGTAGGGCCGGGTAAAATGATACAGGCCTACACATATACCTACATTATACACCTTACTTAACAAAAAATACATGAATATTTTTAAATTAAATTTAACCAAACGGTACATTATGTACATATTTAGGAAAAACGGCCCAAATTGTATACGGCCCGTGTTAAATTTTCCTCTTTTTCCATATGGCCAGTCCGCCCGTCTGCCAGTAAGCGAGGGTTTATAACGTGTCACTGTGAAAGATACCGTAATGATAAAAAATGCAAACGTCGCTCAAAGAACATAAAATGCAACTCTAAATGTCACGGTAATAGTTCATGTGAAAATAAATAACTCTGCAACATTCTCAATTCTCATATAAAACGCTAATTTATTAGTAAAAGATCTTGACAAAGTAATTACTATTAATAAATTAGTTGTTAGAAATTTGACTTCTCGAGCACCGCAACAGATTTTCATGAATATTTAAATGCTGTTGAAAAGTAACCAAATTACATTTTTGTACGCCGTAAATAATTTTCTTACTTGCTTAAATAAGAGGATGAAAGATAAATAAATCATAACGAAAAAGAAATTTGTAATTTCTTATTATCACCTCATTATTAGTTGACATCTAGATCTTGCGGTGGCTTTTAAACGTAATAAATCCGTTGCACAGTGGTTTTTAACTTTAGCAGCTGATTTTTGTCATCGTGAAGGGTACTGTGAAGACCACCACTTTCCCTTCCCCAAAAATATCTATCTACATATACATATTTGTAAACTTACTTGTAATAATTTTTGTTTATTTACTTTATATCCTTTTTAATTATGTATTCGCGTGAACCTTAATTGTATCTTGAATAACAACCGAAGTTGTAGGAGGAAATTCGCCTATGCTACCAATCTAGGGACCACCCCTTTTCCAAATTTTAATATCAACTTAAATTAATTAGAATGAAACGGTTTATTATCCAACTATCAGAAATTTCACAACATGCCAAAGAGGAAGGAGCAACCAAATAATCAAAAATTATAAAAGATATCTATAGAAATGGGGAACATTGCTTTCCCTTGTTTTCGGCAATGTTTACATATTAAATGAAGAACTGTCAAAGCAATCGACAAACAATGATCAGTCATGTCATCTCAGATATGACTATAAAAGCTCGACGTCATCACCAAATAAGAAAACACTACTTCAGCTACAATGATGACACTGCCAATGAATCATCACCGGATGATGAACTTTCTCATGCAGGAAGTGTTTAAAAAGAGAGCTCCAACCAGAAAAAGACAGTTAAGTTGCAAACGCTGTCACAGAAAGAGTTGTTGCAGAACGAGTTGGAGTCACAGTCACAATCAGACAACAGACAGACAGCAAGAGTGAGAGTTATTCAGTAAGTGTCTCTAAAAGTAATTTATTTCTAAGCTTTCTATTACTAAAAATATGATAATTTCGGAATGTTTTACTGATATTCAATTATAGGTTTAAGAAATCAGAACATACTTACATAAGAACAATCCAAGAAGCAATGGATCTGTATCGAGTTGGAAAACATTACGGCGCCGTGGACACCGCATCTATTTGCAATGCAAATATTTTATCAAACATTAACTTCAGTAACATTTTTGTTATTTACGAATTCGCCTGGACAAGGAAGTACTTCAACACAATGTACGAGTGTTGGAAATGGTTCGACCATAAAGGAAGTGAAATATTTGGAAGAACCGAGTATTTACAATGCAGCGAAGTCACAATAATCACTCTTCTCTCCCGTCCGATATACGGCAAGTTAAAAGAATCCGATTTGTTCAACATCGTGTACAACTGGGCTAAGAACAAAGTTACACCACAGACCAATTTAAGAAGAGTTATCGCACCATTCTTATCTAAAATTCGATTCCTTTCCATGGGAAAAGAATGTTTTGAACGTGACATTTTTGACGTTGCAAAGGGAAAAGTCTTAACCGACGAAGAAATCGAAGCAATCAGAAATTATTTCTCGAGTGAATTCAAAGACAAATCTAAAATTCCAGCCAACCTCTGCACAGACGAATACGAGAGAGATTGTCGCTTCTATTACACTTTGTTTCATTATAACCATCGAATTCAAAGAAGATTTAGCGAATATTCCGAAGTCAATGCGCGAATGAAGTTTACTTGCGAGATTTCTGTAAAGGAAAACTGTTTTATTTACAGAATTCGTCTTCCCGTAATTCACTCCAAAGAAAAATGTATAAAGACCTACGTAAACGTAAATGTTGTCGGCGGTAAGAGGGAATTTATGAAGTATGTGGAATGCGACAGAGAAGGACAAGGGGTGTTGAGTTCTGTAATATTCCTGAGAAAAAATTCGGTGTGTCGACTCAACGCCAGGATCGACCGCAAAGAGTTAATTCCAGAAAACCAGTTACTAATTAAACCCGATAATTATTATTTCCTCCAAGAACATAAAAGTCCAACTGCTATAGAAGATGATGATGAACTAAGGCCTAGTTATCATTTCGAGGTCGATCTGTACTTTTAGAAGGCACAAAAATAATTTAAAATGATTTCAGCAAGAATAATTTCAATCGTTTAATTAACTAAGCTTTTAATTGAATTGATTTACTACTTTCGGAATTTCGCCTTATATTTAAGATAAAATATTGATTTATATCAAGTTTTTCTATTTGTTTCACTGGAATTAAATTTCCGATTACAAAATTTTAAAATGAAAAATAAACATAGATTCTACAACACAAACCTAAAGAAAAATGTACTAGTAAATAGCATCAAAATTCTAAATAAATATTATATTATTACATTATTTGCCTGTCATCTTCCGGACTTTGCATCATTAATAAATTATCAAAACACGATTGAAATACATAAGTCGTATTTCGTATGTATTACTCGTACATAATATACTCATATGTATTATTTCACAGTGACAATATAACGTTCTTAAGACCTTAACGACTTTTATCGGTCGAGCGTAAGATTAATGAGGAGTTTTTCGTCACCCGAGTCCTGCCAGTCATCTAATCCTGGGCATTGTGAATGAAACTTATGCCTAGTCAAATACAATACAGAACAATTCGTTTCGGATAAAATTCGCTCTATTTGAAAACTCAATTTGTTGTGTGTTTAAATAGTCTTTCACGTTACAGTAGCATGTTTTCAGTATTTAGGCTGCATTTTAAATAGATTGTAGACCTATAAGTTCCCACTTCCTGTCTGTCCTTCTTTAATCTCGAGAACAAAATAAAATAGATGAAAGACCAAACAAGACATGGAAAGAGTAACCTATATAGTTAATTGAAAGAAGTTAAATGATCGGCATGATTGTGTTGTCGTCTGAAACAGTATGATATATAGGGGCAAGACTCATTAATTTCAGGCAGAAAGCAAATAATTAATATTACGATTAAAAATTGCATTTCGGTTTTTACGACGAAACAATAAATAATTTAATAAAATAAAAATTTCAATACAAATACTAGTTGTATCTTGCTTGCTTGCCATGTTAAATCACCTGGAACAACCCGTTGTTCCAGGTGATACAACAAGATACAACTAGTATTTGTATTGAAATTTTTATTTTATTAAATTGTAATTTCTGCCAGCCCTTTTTTACAAAAAAATAAATAATTTCTCATTTTTCTTCATTTTTGACGTGTTTGGTTAAACAAGAAGTAAAACATAACATTAAATTTTTCCTTTAAATGGTTTTTATAAGTATAAAATAAAATTTAATTTAAAAATTAGATTTCTATTTTATTCAATTTTGATATAACAGCAACATGTAAATAAACAAATAATTTATCTGCAATCAAAATTTACAGAGAATAAAGAATTGATCATTGAGTTTTATGTATTTTCTGAATGATAATGTCATTCATTAATAATAATCTTTTTACTTTACCCAATTAAAAGATGTATAAATACGAAGATTAAAACATTTCAAATTAATTTTCCGAATACCCCAATACGTCGATTAATGAATCTTGTGTGTGATCCCGGGGACAATATTTTAACAAAGATGTGTTGTCCGACTCTATTTCGTAATCTTCTCCTTTCAAATATTCCACCACGTACGAATCCGCAAACCGTAAGATAGAGGAAAGGAAAATACTTTCGACGAACAGCAAACAGCAGTTGAAATGTCTGCTCAGATTCCTTTGCTCCACGTTGAATATCTTCCTTCTAAAATACGAAATAAATATTTTATAAAGTTAATTAAATTACATACTTAAAAATAAACAGATGAAATTCTCTTACCTCAGCAATCTGATTAATTCCAAAATCCACGAAGTTGTCGTAGCTACGATAATCAACAGAATTATTCTGTGGGTTTCGAGTGTATTGAATTCCTGAACGTACTTTGTTATTACAATCATTGAAATGACGAACAAGCTGACCGACGTGCTGAACATTACCTGGGGAGAAATACAGTAATGAGTTGCGTAACTCTTCTGGCGAAAAAAACTAAAAACCCTCGATATAGGTAGGACATATGATTTCCCGTCTATCTCTCCTTCCCCTTCACCTTTAACTACCAAAATTTAAAAGGATCGATCCCCTATAGTGCAAATCTTCCAGCAAAATTTCAAAAATTTTCGACAATAGTTAAGCTTCTATGAGGATGAATAAAATAAGACCCTCCCCACACACTATCATTTTAGTGTACGGAATTTTTCCAACCTATTATTAAGTTTGCGATAAACAGTGATGTCAGTACCTGTCAGATGTAACTGCTTCCGAAACATTGTATCAAATGTAAATATTGAACTCCGCAATGGCTAACGTTAATATTTTCTTACAGTTCGAAACCGTGGGTTTTATCTATATTTTTATTAATATTTTCATTTGGTCATTCTTTACATACGTGCACTGTCATGGCCACACAGTGGCGACCCACGTTATAACCTAACCTATTCTAATAAATTACCAATATATTAGTCCACGTAAGTAAAGATTAACCTTTCATTTTTAAAGTTGCTGTATTTACGTAATTAATAATATAATATAAACGCTCATTTTATCTCGAGGACAGATAATTCTCTCTGTGTTGTTCATTAAATTATTTAATGAACAACACAGTTATCAGTACAATGATAATGTCTTCCTTATATTGAACAACATTATTAAAATACACTAAACGTGGAAACGCGTAAAAGGAAAGTTGATTTTAACAATGCAGATAAAAGCGAAACTCTCAGATAAAAATATGGGTGATGAGACAAGGGATTATGCAAATTAATGCCTATAAAATTTTGCAAATACTTTACCTTAGTTTCTCATTTTTTTTAAAAATAAATGAAATAATAATCATCATTAATTTTGAGATTAAATAAATAATAATTGTGTTTAAATAATCATAAATTGTTATATTTTGCATGTTTGTTTTGCTAGAATAACTTAAAATACTTCTACATTTCTTTTTAAATTTCAGTCCAATAAATGTATTTAAATTCTAATTTATGTCTATCAGGGGCATCGATGGAACATTGTAATGTTTTTCCTTCGATACTTTAATGCTTCTTGAATCTTAAATTAACGAAAGAAGAAGAAGAATGTATATTTTTCCAATTAAATTCTTAATAATTCACTAAGATGATATTTAAATTTATTGTTGTTTTTACTTTACTTTTAATTAATAAGTTATAATTAATTTTGGTTTGCATTTAAACTTCTTATATATTTATAAAATGTTTATTTCAAGTTTTATCTAAGTAAAATTTCTGCTCTTTCAGCAGGGTTTTATTTATGTCCCTGATCACTTAATTATTTTATTTCTAAGTAGAAATATGTTGAAACCGGTTACTTTGTACTTCAATATTTGTAATATTGGGAAAGAAGTGGAAAGACAATCGTATATTTAAGGAAAATAAATTCTTTGTACTTTGTGCGAGATTAAATTTACTTGTAAATGATGCTACCAAAGTAAAAACGTTTTTAAAAACAAGACAATTTAATATTTTAAAATTATATGTAAATGCACCATCTTGCCCCACTTGTGGGATAAGGTGGAAACATTATTTTTATATACAAGAAGCACAAATTAAAGCGGTTAAACTGTCGTTTTCTTCAATATTGGCACAAAAACAGTGCGCCCATTTATCACAACGGCTACGTTTAGCTCAACTCTCTGTAGATACAGAGTATAATTCTCCACAATAGAGGCATTCTGTGTCATTTGTCTTTTGTTTTTTGTCAGGCCTACCATCGCCGAAGGGGCCTGTTTGTCGTGTCTGCAGCAATAAAGTCTGTTTCCGAAAATCTGGATTCATCGGCCATATTCATGGCTAGTCGGGTACCCCATCTTGCCCTCAACGTACCCTTTTCGTACTGACTGCAAACACAGGTAAACTTCATTTCAAAACTAAACAATTACAGTCTTAAAGGTTACTTCGAATACCATAATATTCGAATAATCTTCTTCTGAAGGGTAATGTAAAAGTTCACAATGATACTTACTTTGTAGAAACTTTTTAGCAGGCGTAAAATTAGATGAAGTATTGCTGAAACATGAAAAATGTACATTACTTTCAAATAAAGAGTGCGATTTGGACGTTCTCTCGCTCCATGATCCCTTTCGAAGTAGACATTTAGTTCCTCAAATAACAGCTAGATAAAAGCTCATTAACCACAAATAAACAGACGTCCCCGTCTTACCCCACGACCCCATCTTGCACCACCTTCCCCTATATATATGACGCTGCAGAGATTTTTGTCAGCTGAACTCCTCGTAGATTTCTTGGCGAGTTTGAACGAGTTAAGTGTTGATAGATAGGGATGGGTCTTCAGATGTGCAATAAACCTTTTGTTTTGGATCCGGAACGAAAATCGGATCGTATTAAAGAGATGAATTACGAGATCTGAAATATAACGTCATTGTTGTATGTCGTGACGGCTCCAAACTCCAATATATTAGCACCCCAGATGCAAGTTTCAGCCAATTTTTCCTATACAAAAACTTTGGAACTAAACTTTTTATTTAGAAAATTAAAATTTCATGCTCAAAAGTATGCACGTCAAATTTGATTTCTTTTAACTGTCTGTCCCGTGAGACGAACTCGTGCAAAGATCCGTCAAAATCACTCTTGTGAAAATCCGACTCTTTTAAGAGAATTTTTATTAAATACGTAACAAGTTATATTTCTTTCATCATCGTTTCCGTTATTTCTCCCATTCTCACCCCGTTGTCTAAGGAATAGACCCGAATAATGAACTGCGTAATTCGTCTGTCGAGAAGGTCATCCCTAGGACGAAGTCGTCCGAGGCGACCGCGGAAGAACTCCCCTCTCCCCAGGACGTTTGTTTGTTTTTACTAATTTGGTCACACCGCAGACTCCTTGTAAAAGAGTAGTCTCCTGCGGGTGTCCGGTGGACGGAGAGACGGATGGGTGTTCCTGTATAGAGGGTAGACAAGAGGTCACCTACAAGGGCACCCTTACGGTGAGAACATTACCAAAAATGGTCAGTCATCTCCCCAGGTGATGACGAATTTAACATTAATTGGTCAAGTGATGTCTGCATTGTCGTCACCCATGACGGGGGAGACTGTCATAAATCGGGAGAAGTGACAGNTCCCCAGGTGATGACGAATTTAACATTAATTGGTCAAGCGAAGTCTGCATTGTCGTCACCCATGACGGGGGAGACTGTCATAAATCGGGAGAAGTGACAGTTTGCGTCAGAAGAATCCCCGAGATTTCCCACGCTAAAAAAGTATAAAAGGGGAATGAACGGAGATCTCGAGGCGATCATCGAAGGATGCGATCATCGGAGGGAGAAGACTACAAGCGTCTACTCAGGAAGGTCTTCAAGGTTTCTGATCGCCGACCTAAAGAGGTAAATACTTAGATTGTTTTTACTTCACTCTCTCTCGGTATACTCGGACTTGGAAAATATTGTCTCTCGGTATACTCGGACTTGGAAAATATTGTCTCTCGGTATACTCGGACTTGGAAAATATTGTCTCTCGGTATACTCGGACTTGGAAAATATTGTCTCTCGGTATACTCGGACTTGGAAAATATTGTCTCTCGGTATACTCGGACTTGGAAAATATTGTCTCTCGGTATACTCGGACTTGGAAAATATTGTCTCTCGGTATACTCGGACTTGGAAAATATTGTCTCTCGGTATACTCGGACTTGGAAAATATTGTCTCTCGGTATACTCGGACTTGGAAAATATTGTCTCTCGGTATACTCGGACTTGGAAAATATTGTCTCTCGGTATACTCGGACTTGGAAAATATTGTCTCTCGGTATACTCGGACTTGGAAAATATTGTCTCTCGGTATACTCGGACTTGGAAAATATTGTCTCTCGGTATACTCGGACTTGGAAAATATTGTCTCTCGGTATACTCGGACTTGGAAAATATTGTCTCTCGGTATACTCGGACTTGGAAAATATTGTCTCTCGGTATACTCGGACTTGGAAAATATTGTCTCTCGGTATACTCGGGATTTAGAAATTTGTCGTTTACCGATATACTCGGAACTTTGAATTTATTTATCTGTTCCTTTGGATAGGACTTAGAATTATTTTGTGTCGAAGACCTTTGGTGGTCTCACTTACGGGATAGACGGACATCGGTTGTTCGATATTGTCGCGACTCGGAATTTATTATGATTATCACTTTCATATTGTTTAGAATTAATGTGTAATTTTAATGTATTTGTATTTATATTTAAGTTTATATTAAATATGTTATTCCTAATTTAATGACTGTTGATAAGTACTACCGACATCTCATCACTACTTCGTTACACCTCCCACTCCTTTGCCCTCCTATAGCCACTCTCTGACAGCCGAGCCGGTAAGTGGGGAGAAACTTTTGCTTTATCCCCTCGGTTCGCATGTATTGGTGTCATCCGACAAAACAAGCCATCCGACAACTGAGAGCGGGTCTGCCAGGCCCGTGCAGATTAAGCGGTCATTAAGATTCAACCCAGTGACCCCCTGCTACTCACACTCTGTTTAGAAATAGACAGACACGGAAATGACGAAATTGGCCGCTAAGTTCACATTTTTAACATTAAACTCATTTCCTTCGGAGGATTCGCATCTTTCCATTGTTAAAGCAAAATAAAAATTAATAAATCTGTTATTCCCCGCTATTGTTAATAAATTACATACGTATATATATTAATATAGCATACGAATCTTAATTAATTCAAATAATTCCTCTATTTTCGCAGTTGTTTTGTGTCAACAGAATAGTACAATTTTTATTAACTAATTCCTCTATCGAACATTAAAAATCGTCGAAAAGATTCAAATTATTATATATAATAATATTCTTTCCTAACAGGAATTAATCATTTTTGCATTAGAAATTTACAATTTACATTAGAATAGGAATATTTCTCAATTAATCCTCTCATTTTCCTTTGCAGAATGGAGAATTTCAGAGAGTTGAAGAAGTTGCGCATCTCGGACAATGCAGTGTCCGAGGATGGCGCCTGGTCTTGGCCAAGTGTCATAAGGGTGCTTCCGAAAGATGCGCAGGAGAAGTGTCATACACCGGACGTCAAACGGGTGGTGGTCGTAACTCCGGACGACACCGCCTCGTCTCTCGTCCAATATCTGGAGGAGCGATATCCGGAGGTTCCGGAATGGACGGTGCAGACATCGTCGGGTGAGACCGGAGTGGACAGAAAGGAGTCCGAAGAGTCCGTCGAGCGTAAAAGGCCTTGGTGGAAAAGGTTGTTTTGCTGCTGGAAGACATAAACCTCTTCTCTTGCCAGGCCTTCTTGCGCAGATTTCGACTTTTCACCGTATGTAACATCGCCATTCGGAAGTGACCTTTTACCCGAATATGACACTCACCAGGAATTGATCTTTCACCCGGCAACGACTTAATCGACTGGACTTGACTTTTCATCCCAATTTACGGACGGATTCTTCGACACCATTCGAGATTCGGTTAAAGAGTGACATCAAGCAATGTTCTCGTGTTTAACTAAAGTCTGTTTAAACGACTATAACTGGCCAAAACGACTTATATTCTACACACGTTTACACTGTATTTCATCCGCTAAAAACTTTCGCCGCGAAATAACGAATATTCGCCACTAAAAGGCATACCAGACGAATTGAAATAAAGCAAAAAATACACGTAGCCTACTTTGTGTACTCCACAATCGTAATTACTTCAATAATTAAATTTGTACATAAATTTTTATCTATATCTATATCTATATATATATAAAAATGGACATGTATCTCCCTATATTTCACTTTTCCGCCAAAAATACACATCGCACGTGAATGGTGTTTGTATGTGGTAGTTGCTCAAAGTCTCCATTCGTGCACCAGGTGGGTTGCGTCTCGATAGCTATAAGGGTGCGGGAGATATGAGGCTGAAAGTGGTTGAAAGTGGCTTTCTATTTCGAATGTTTTGTTCGAATTTAATTCGAATATTGGTTCGATTATAGAACGATTGTAAANAGCTATAAGGGTGAGGGAGATATGGGGCTGAAAGTGGTTGAAAGTGGTTTTCTATTTCAAATTTTATGTTCGAATATTGTTCGAATTTAATTCGAACATAAAATTCGAATATTGGTTCGATTATAGAACGATTGTAAACGTTCCAGAAACGTTGAAAAGAGTTCGTTTGACTGTACAGTACGTGAACAGGAGACGTTCAGAAATAGAATCGGGACAAGGTCTCTAATTAGTCTGGAAACGGGGAACCTAATTCTTGGATTCTGTGAAAACGAGTAAGATTGGCTATAATGTAATTATGTTAATCTTCACTGTCGTTACTTTTTGCCCACAAATAAAAACCCAGCGAAGCGGGTTCTTGCAACTACTATTTAATAAATGTAATTAAATTTTATATTAAATGTTTACAGATTCGATATTTATTAAAGTCGCGCATTTTTTATGAATTTATAATTAATAGTAATGATTATAACAGTTATGACGGATGACGAAAACAGAAAAAATCTGCCTGATAAAAATATTTAAATGTAATGAGCCAAGTATAATTTGAAACAGAAGTTTGTAGTAAAACAATGGTATGAAAGATGAAATTTCATAAAAATAAAAGCCAAGTTTAACGAAATCTTCAGACTCAAGGACCCTTATATATTTTAATACCTTTCCAAGTGAGGCTATACCGCATTAATTCCGAATCTGAAGGAGACGGTGCGGTTGGAAATATCGGTGGATGAATTTCCACCGGAGGTGGCTGAAGAATCGACATAACTAACCGATCGTGGAGATGTCCTCGGACGTAAAGTTCGGGTTTGATCAAGCAACATAGAACCATTCCTACAAATACCATTACGGAACATACAGTAAGGAAGACGATGGTTACAACCATGTGCACTTCCAATGCCATTTTGATCTTTCTGGAAATAAATAAATACACCAATAACCTAAACATGCTACATTTAAAACAGAATAGAAAAATCGAAAAATATCATCTAAAATTTTAACGTTTTTCTATACGCAATAGTTGGTTAAGGCAATGATCTACCATGGGTATTGCATGCCAGGACTTTCTATAGGAAACTAGCCTTTATTTTGGTATTAGACAAGTGAAGAAATCCACGAGGAAACAATTTTAAGTAAGTGCATTGTTTTAAGATTTAAAAAGTAAAAAATATTTTATGTTATTTTTATGTACGTTTCTTTACAAAGCTATATTTAATTATAATTTTATTTAAAAGTATATTCATACAACTGAATATTTTGTACCAGGTATGTATAATTGTATATCCATCACACATTTTATTTTACCGAGTAAGTTTTAATAATTTTATTTTTAATTTTAGCCCTCATATCGTGGCTAGCGATTTAGAATATAATTGCGATATTGAATTTATTTTAAAAAGTTTTGGCTCAAGACCATATACTGTAATAAAAAAGTAAACATTATTAAAAGAGAAAGACCAATGCCTAAATCTAAATATTTAAAATTACTTGTCCTGACTGACTGAGTCACTGACTGACTTAGTCACTGATTTATCATCGCTCAGAGCAAACCGCTGAACCAAAACAGGTGAAATTTGGTACACAGTTATACCCCGTTCGCACCGAGCACTTCGATCTAGATTGTGACTAAGGTCGGAGAGTGTTCCGTGGTGCGAACGCTCTCGACCGTTTCAATCACGACTGAAACGAAGTTCAATCGCGATCGACTGGAGAGAGTTCTCGAAACTAGATCCAGTCATAAGAGAGGTCCCACAATCCCACACGCGCGAGAAAATACACAATGTCTGCGGAACACGTGTCGGGCTATCGACAGAGAAATAAACAATACATCTGGAAAGACGACGACATCTGTCTATTATTAGATGTATGGCACGAAAAAGTATTTATTTCTAATCAAAACTTCCATTTTGTTTGTTGGTGTTTGTGACTTACCGCGTAGTTACGTCAGATTTATGATCGGGTGTGATAGCCAGGTTCTTCTTGAGCGGACTGCCTGTGCGAACAGCACGACGTTCGACTAGCGACAGTCACAATCCAGATTGTAGGTAAATCGAGATCGAAGTGAGTCGTGGATTGTCATCAGGACCTTGACAAAATTTTTCATGCCACGTGGCCAAACAATTCAACTCCGTCAAACAAAAATTATGGACAGGTAAGGAAATCAATGATATTAAACTTTTGTCGTCAATAATATCAAAATATCCGTTAAGTCAGAATCAAATTATTACAGAAAATAGTTTTGAAATTGTACGAGTATAAATAATAGAAATACTTTTATATTATTTTTTATCACTATAATTTAATTCTTAAATTATGAACTTCAATTTTAGTAATCGTAGTAAAAGAAATAACGGTTAATGTTACGTATAGTTCCAAAATGGCCGCGCTTCCGACTGTTCCAAGGTCTATATAAGAAGGCCAGGACACGCGTGATCTACTTCTTGAGCCGCCATTTTGAGGTTTTTTTTGAGTCGCGTGTTTTAAGTAAACAAGAATATAATAATATAATCTAACAAATTTATAATTATTTTTTAAAGCACGATTGGTTATAAAATTAAGATGAAATTCAATAGTATTATTAATAAATGTTGTCAATGTAATACTCATTTTATAATAACTAATAGATGTGTAGATATATTTTTAATTTTAAATACCTTTCGAAAAATTCCAAAAATAAGATTTAAAATTAAATTATTTGACAATAAACTATATATATATATACAGTAGAACCTCGATTATCCGGACTAATTGGGGATGAAGGTAGTCCGATAAGGAAAAATCCGGATAATCGAAACAAATACTTTGTCTTTTAATGATAATACAACACGTCTTCTTTTCGATGACATATCGGTAATATTAAAAGTAAATACTGTATTTAAATTGTGATCAAATTTTCAAGAAACAAACGTTCGTATTGAATTTGGACTACTACTGACCAACGCTAACAGACAACCTATTGTTTAAAAGGCCATCTGGTGGCGCAAGAAGACGGATTTTATAAAATAAAAAGCAGTTGAAACTGCATTTTTATGAATAAAATTTTGACAAACTATTTATCGTTTTGTGACGAGTAAAATGTTTTCGTCGCGTTCACGGCTTTTAAGTAATGCATAAACCTTCGAGGCGCGAGGCCCTTCTGACCGCGAGGCATAGGCAGTGGCCAACGTCGTCCATGCCTTACGCCTCCCTTGGTCATAGAAATGATGTAATTTGAATATAAATTATTTATAAATACGTATGTCATAATTTTTATTACTACGAAAAATATATTTAAGAGTTTACGACTACTGTGCTGGGGGAGACGTTGTTGAAACAAAAAAAGTTATGCATTCCATCACGTACATTAACAGCGTCGTAATTCGCCAAGTGCAAATCAGCAAATTCGTAAAATTTTTGTTTATTTTGAACAATCCGGATAATCGAAAATCCGGATAATGGAGGTCCGGATAATGGAGGTTCTACTGTATATTTTTTTTATCGTTAAATGAGCTATATATATATAAATTACGTGCCTATATATATATAGGCACGTAAACAAAGTATTCATAGAACTAGTACATTTTGAAAGAAAATAGTACATTTTTTGAAGGCGCTTCAGTACGTTTTGAAATTTCATTGCGGCAACACTGGTGTACGGGCGCCCGTGTCTAAGAGGTCTGAATTCCAATGCTGTTCGGTCTAAAACCCCAATAATTATTCGGAAAGACCCGTCGTGATACGTCGTCCTTTTATCTCATCAACAGCCCCATTGTGGATCTACAAAATGGGCTTTCTAACAGAAAAAATCTTAATTCCCACAGGGCGGAAAATGCTTAAAAATAACCTATGCTGGTACTGTTGCAAAAATTTCAGATTAGTAAAGACGTTTGGAATGTATTTTCTAAATTATCTTTGAATAAGTAATTTTCAAGATTAACATATTTTAACGAAATTTTTTGTATTTCCTTTTTACGTTTTTTGATTTAGGACGTCTCAAAACGTGGAGACTTGCAAAAGACTCGAAGGTCAAGTTTGACACGATTTCAATACTTTTTTATTTTTTATGTACACATCACAGCCAGGAAAGCTGAGGAAACAAGGAAAGTCTTCTCGATCGTCTTTACGCTCGCAAGTAATTTACAATTTCTGAGAGTAACTTTATTAACATTCAGGATATACCCTCAACTTCATTAACACTTCGCTCAGCATCCACGTTAACATTTGGAAGCAGGGGCGGAGTGGCCCTAAAATTTTTGTGTAGAAAATTTATTACCAGCCCAGCCCAGAAATAAAAAAAATGTATTTTTTTCTATTTATATTTAAATATANATGACTTCAACAAGAATAATTTCAATCGTTTAATTAACTGAGCTTTTAATTGATTCACTACTTTCGGAACCTCGCCTTATATTTAAGATAAACGTGATGATATAAATAAATATCTTTTCTATTTGTTTTACTAGAATTAAATTTCCGATTACTAAGCTGTACAATGAAAAATAAATAGTTTCTACATTACAAACCTAAATAAAAATGTACTAGTAAATAGCATTGAAATTCTAAATAAATATTATATTATTACATTATTTGCCTATCATTTTTTTCTATCATATTGCCAGAATAATCACTAAGAAAATACCAAATCACACGAACGAAATACATAACTCGTATTTCGTATGTAATACTCGTACAGAATATACTCATATGTATTATTTCACAGTGACAATGTAACGTTCTTAAGACCTTAACGACTTTCATCGGTCAAGCATAAGATTAATGAAGAGTTTTTGGTCACCAGAGTCCTGCCAGTTATCTAACCCTGGGCTTTGTGAATAAACTGATGCCTAGTTGAAATACAATACAATACAGAACAGCCGTGTTCGAATAATTCGCTTCGGAAAAAATTCGCTCTTTTCGAAAACTCAATTTGTTGTGTGTCCAAGTACTGTTTCGCATTACACTATTACGTTTTCAGTATTTAGACTGCAATTTAAATAGATTGTACACATATAGATTACCACTTCCTGTCTGTCCTTCCTTAATCTCGAGAACGGAGTGAGTTAGATGAAAGTCCAAATCAGATACTGAAACAGGCACTTATATAGTTAATAGAAAGGAGTTAGATGTAGGGACCCTTTTTCCAAATTTTAATATCAACTTAAATTAATTAGAATAAAACGGTTTATTATCCAACTATCAGAAATCTCACAACATGCAAAAGAAAAGAGGAAGGAGCAACCAAATAATCAAAAATTATAAAAGATATCTATAGAAATGGGGAACATTGCATCCTCCTTGTATTCGGCAATGTTTACATATTAAATGAATAACTGTCAAAGCAATCAACAAACAATGATGAATCATGTCAACTCAGAGATGACTCTATGAAAGCTCGATGTCATCAAAAAATAAGAAAACACTGCCTCAACTACAATGATGACACTGTCAATGAATCATCACCCGATGATGAACTTTCTCATGCAGGAAGTGTTTAAAAAGAGAGCTCCAAGCAGAGAAAGTTCAGTTACATTTGGGTCTACAATCCAGTTAGAGAAAGGCAGTTAGAAAGAGACAGTGAGATAGTTCGCAGTTGGAGACACAGCTCCAGCCAGGGAAAGGCACTTGTGTTGCAGACGCTGTCACAGAAAGAGTTGTTGCAGAACGAGTTGGAGTGACAGTCACAATCAGACAACAGACAGACAGCAAGAGACAGAGTTATTCAGTAAGTGTCTCTGAAAGTAATTTATTTCTAATCTTTCTATTACTAAAAATATGATAAATTCGGGATGTTTTCTGATATTCAATTATAGGTTTAAGAAATCAGAACATACTTACATAAGAACAATCCAAGAAGCAATGGATCTGTATCGAGTTGGAAAACATGACGGCGCCGCGGACATCGCATCTATTTGCAATGCAAATATTTTATCAAACATTAACTTCAGTAACATTTTTGTTATTTACGAATTCGCCTGGACAAAGAAGTACTCCAACACAATGTACGAGTGTTGGAAATGGTTCGACCATAAAGGAAGTCAAATATTTGGAAGAACCGAGTATTTACAATGCAGCGAAATCACAATAAACACTCTTCTCTCCCGTCCGATATACGATAAGTTAAAAGAATCCGATTTGTTCAACATCGTGTACAACTGGGCTAAGAACAAAGTTACACCACAGACCAATTTAAGAAGAGTTATCGCACCATTCTTATCTAAAATTCGATTCCTTTCCATGGGAAAAGAATGTTTTGAACGTGACATTTTCGACGTTGCAAAGGGAAATGTCTTAACCGACGAAGAAATCGAAGCAATCAGAAATTATTACTCGAGTAAATTCAAAGACAAATCTAAAATTCCAGCCAACCTTTGCACAGACGAATACGAGAGAGATTATCGGTTCTATTACACTTTGTTTCATTATAACCATCGAGTTCAAAGAAGATTTAGCGAATATTTCGAAGTCAATGCGCGAATGAAGTTTAATTGCGAGATTTCTGTAAAGGAAAACTGTTTTATTTACAGAATTCGTCTTCCCGTAATTCACTCCAAAAAAAAATGTATAAAGACCTACGTAAACGTAAAGGTTGTCGGCGGTAGCAGGGAATTTACGAAGTATGTGGAATGCGACAGAGAAGGGCAAGGGGTGTTGAGTTCTGTAATATTCCTGAGAAAAAATTCGGTGTGTCGACTCAACGCCAGGATCGACCGCAAAGAGTTAATTCCTGAAAACCAGTTACGAATTAAACCCGATAATTGTTATTTCCTCAAAGAACATAAAAGTCCAACTGCTAAAGAAGAAGATGAACTAAGGCCTAGTTATCATTTCGAGGTCGATCTCTATTTTTAAAAGGCAGAGAAGTAATTTAAAATGACTTCAGCAAGAATAATTTCAATCGTTTAATTAATTGAGCTTTTAATTGATTCACTACTTTCGGAACCTCGCCTTATATTTAAGATAAACGTGATGATATAAATAAATTTCTTTTCTATTTGTTTTACTAGAATTAAATTTCCGATTACAAAGCTGTACAATGAAAAATAAACAGTTTCTACAATACAAACCTAAATAAAAATGTACTAGTAAATATGATCGAAATTCTAAATAAATATTATATTATTACATTATTTGTCTATCATTTTTCTCTAACATATTGCCAGACTAATCATTAAGAAAATATCAAATCACACGAACAAATACATAACTCGTATTTCGTATGTATTACTCGTAGAGGATATACTCATATGTATTATTTCACAGTGACAATGTAACGTTCTTAAAATCGTTAGACTTTCATCGGCCGAGCGTCAGATTAATGAGATTTTGGTCACCCGAGTCCTGCCAGTGATCTAACCCTGGGCTTTGTGAATAAACTGATGCCTAGTTGAAATACAATACAATACAGAACAGCCGTGTTCGAATAATTCGCTTCGGAGAAAATTCGCTCTTTTCGAAAACTCAATTTGTTGTGTGTCTAAGTACTCTTTCGCATTACACTATTATGTTTTCGGTGTTTAGGCTGCAATTTAAATAAGTTGTAGAATTCCCACTTCCTGTCTGTCCTTCCTTAATCTCGAGAACGGAGTGAGTTAGTTGAAAGTCCAAATCAGATACTGAAAGAGGCACTTATATAGTTAATAGAAAGGAGTTAGATGACCGGCATGATTGTGTCGTCAGGAACAGTATGATAAACAGGGGCAAGACCCGACTAATTTCAGTCAGAGAGCATATAATTAAAACTACGATTAAAAATTGCATTCCTGTATTATGACGACGAAACAAATAATTTCTCGTTTGTCTTCATTTTTGCCGTTTTTGGTTAAACAAGAATTAAAACGAAACATTAAATTTCTCGTTTATTTTATATTTATAGCTATTTATTTTATACTATATTTTATACCTATATTATTTAAAATTTAATTTAAAAATTAGATATCAAAATTGAATAAAATAGAAATTATAGCAACATATACAAATATAATTTATCTGCATCAAAATTTACAGAGAATAAAAAAAAAATTGATCGTTGAATTTCATGTATTGTCTGTATGGTAGTGTCATTCACTAATAAACTTTTAATTTTACCAATTAAAAGATGTATAAACACGGAGATTAAAACATTTCAAATTAATCTTCCGAATACCATAAAACGTCGATTAATGAATCTTGTGCATGATCCCGGGAACAATATTTTAACAAAGATGTGTCGTCCGACTCTGTTTCGTAATCTTTTCCTTTCAAATATTCCACTACGTACGAATCCGCCAACCGTAAGATAGAGGAAAGGAAAATACTTTCGATGAACAGCAAACAGCAGTTCAAATGTCTGCTCAGATTCCAATCCTCCACGTTGAATATCTTCCTTCTAAAATACGAAATAAATATTTTATGAAGTTAATTAAATTACATACTTGAAAATAAACGGATGAAATACTTTTACCTCAGCAATCTAATTAATTCCAAAATCCACGAAGTTATCATAGCTACGATAATCAACAGAATTATTCTGTGTGTTTCCAGTGTATTGAATTCCTGAACGTACTTTGTTATTACAGTCATTGAAATGACGAACAAGCTGACCGACGTGCTGAACATTACCTGGTGAAAAATACTGCAATGAGTTGCGTAACTTTTCCGGCCAAAATATTAAAAACCCTCGATATAGGTAGGACATACGATCTCCCGTCTATCTCTCCATTCCCTTGACCTTTAACCACCAAAATTTAAAAGGATCGATCCCCTATAGTGCAAACCTTCCAGCAAATTCCAGAAATTTTCAACAATAGTAAGCCTCTAAAAGGATGAATAAAATAAGGCCCTCCCAACTCAATAACATCCTAGCATACAGAATCTTTCCAACCTATTATGAAGTTTATGATAAACAAGGTGATTTCTGAAACACCGTATCAAATATTAATATTGGATTCTGCAATCGCTAACGTTAACATTTTCTTACAATTCGAAACCGTAAGTTTTATCTATATTCTAACTTAACCTATTCTAATAAATTACCAATATTGGTAATTTATTAGAATAGGTTAAGTTAGGTTAGAACGTGGGTCCACTCTGCGCGGCCATGACAGTCAACATAAGTAAACATTAACCTTTCATTTTTTAAGTTGCTGTATTTACGTAATTTCTAATATAATATAAACGCTCATTTTATGTCGAGGACAGACTACTTACTTTGTCATTCAGAGAATCTCCGTTAAATAATTTAATGAACAACACAGTTATCAGAACAATGATAATGTCTTCCTTATACAACATTATTAAAATACACTAAATGTGGAAACGCGTAAAAGGAAAGTGGAATCTAACAACGCAGATAAAAGCGAAAGTCGCAGATAAAAATATGAGTGATGAGACAAGGGATTATGCAAATTAATGCTTATAAAGTTTTGTAAATACTTTACTTTAGTTTCGCATTTTACAAAATAAATGAAATAATAATTATCATTATTTTTGAGATGGATGTCATTTACAATTACAGTAATTTATAAAGGCACAATGTACCCGATGTACCCAAAAATGTACCCGATTCATAATATTGCTGCAATATAAAAAGGCCCTTCTAACTAGGGCACGAAATGCAGTCAATTTATAACGAAACGGATCATTAGAATGTGCGGGGATATATAGTGGGCTATGTGTAGGTTTGGTGTACACATTGGTGGATATATGCCCATTCTTAATAACAATATTGATGTCTAAGAAATGTATAACTATGCAACTTTTTTGTTCTTGCTTCAGATTTAGGCCATCTTCGTTGTCGTTGATACTTTCTTTATACTGCTGCAAAATTATGGACAGAGACAAAGAAATCGACAGGATTAAACGGATAGCAGAATCCTTAGGCATTGTTAGAAACTTTGTGATAAAGGATACAAAGGTCTCTAAACAAAACCCTAGTAAATACATAAATTTCACCTACAACAAAAATGTAAGAAGCGTTATGAAGGAGATTGCGGACATAAAAGAATCAACGGTGATTTTAAAACGAGCTCCTAATTCATTTAAAATTCTAAGAAACGATAAAGGGGATATTAGGAAAGAAGATAAAGCAGGAGTTTATAAGATCCCGTACGAGAACCAACAATTAGGATTAAAAAAGGAGTACATAGGAGTTACAACGAGGAAATTGAGGGTAAGGGTCAGAGAGCACAAATATGATGTTAGGAAAAAATCAAACGCAACTGTGCTGGCCCATATGGCCCAAGCCCAAGATTCCGTAATTGGATGGAAAGAAGCTGAAATCATTAAGCAAATACACTCTCCAACTTTAGCGAAGACAGCCTAAAAAATGGAAATATACAGAAGCAAACTTGATGATAGATGTATAAACGCCAGAGATGCGGAGGGCCTACCCTCAGCATAGAAGTTTGGTATTAAAAGACATACAAATGGCTTATGAATGACGACTTGATTCGCAATTCACGTTATGAGAGCATTTATAATTTTTGTTAACTATTACTTATTTATTGTTGTATGTTATTTATTTTTACAATTGGCATTTTTACACTTTAATTATTTTACTTAATTACTCAGTTGTCGATATTTTTGAATTTTAAATTTAATGTTCTATTTTTTGTGGTTATTCCATATTCGTTTTTTCAACTTGAAGATGATCTATGAAGTAGATCGAAAACGTTCGTTTTTTAAATAAACTCCCTCGGCAACGGATTAGGTGTTGATTATTTTGATTACAAATTTGCCGAGTACGTTTCCTGTTCAATGTTACACGACAATTGGAAAATGTTTTTCCTCAACGTAAGTGATGTCATTTGATATGTCAATCATTTCTACTTGTGATCCAATTGGTTTAAAATGGATTGCGCCGTTGTACGATTTATTGAAGGGTGGTAGAAACGATTCGGGAGGGATTTTGTTGAGCACTAAGCTAAAACCGTAATCACAACTCATTTACAATAATTGCTTTATTTTTATTTGCTATCGCGACACAAACAGCAACATCTTAACTCCAGCTGCTTAAAAATCCGGATGGCTTACGTGTATTTTGAAATTAATACAGCAATTTCAAAAACACTGGTGTTAATTTAACTATTGAATCATCAAAGAACAGGTTGCTTGCTAAACAAGCGATCAGTAGGTAAAAATCTTAGCTGTTCGCTGTATGAACCCGAAACTGAACTAATTAGAGATGCAGTAAAAAGAGTTCACCAAAGGTATAAGAAG
>NW_019386455.1:2573-10795 GCF_000671375.1 Centruroides sculpturatus | reverse complement strand
AAACATTAGTGAGAATTAAGAATTTAATCGAGAGATGGAAATAATTATGTACAGTAAATTGGACTGAATGAACAGCAATGACATTTACAATTTATATATTATGTTAAGAACGACATTTTTGGAGTGACAATTATATTGTTAATTAGCGTTATTCTATCATTACATTAAATAGACATTTAATGATAAAAATTTATTGAAAAGTTTATGTAAAAATAAGTAATTGTTATCACCCCGTTGTAACAGGCTATTGCCTTTTTTATGTTAATAAACATTTGATTATGATTAATACATGTATTTTTAGTTCATTATGATTGTGAAACAGATAAAATGTAAAATGCTTTGGCTATGTAATAAATGTTTAAAGGAGAGAAAAGTTAAGAATCCATGTGAATGTACAATTGAAAAGACATTATAATTTCATCTAACACCTAAAGACTGTTGTTTGGATTTCCTGATTGATTAAATTAAACTATTTGGTCAAAAATAGCGATAGATGTAGATATGTTTGTCTGTCATTATTTCTGACCAAATAGTTTAATTAAATTTATTTTTATATAAACTACTTATTACTAGTTATAAACTACTAGCAGACGCTCCAAGTGTATCTATTATAAATGTATAACACTTCTCCCGTGGGGGTGGAATTTTTCGAAAAATGTTTTCTCAGTGTACATTCTGTTGACGTACCCTATTAAAACGCGAAAACCCGCATCTAAAATAGTATAAATAAAAGCAGAGTTCTTTACGTTAAGCTCTAATCCTAACCATCTCCCTTCAGTGAAGGAAATTTCGACACGTATATTATATAAAAACACGTGCGCATTCGAATGCAGCGTTGTGTCAAAATTTCAAAGGAATCGGTAGGAACAAACGAACATTACATTTGTATTTATACAATTAGATAGATGATGATCCGTTTTAGTTCATTTTCACAGAAAAGGATAATGCCTCACAGAAAAGCAAACTTAGGTTGTCGTTCTCGTAGCACCATCTGTTAGACAAAAAAGCGTTAACCATACATGATATAATTTAATTTATATGAATGTTTAACGGAATAATATACAGCCTATGTTTACCTTGAAGTTCGATTCTAAGTATTGGTGAAAGAATTTTTAAAATCGGACGAGCAGTTGCGGAGATTTCCTGCTGCAAACAAACTTACATACTTACAAACATTACCTCTTTATAATATTAGTATAGATATAAATGCTCATTTTATGTTGAGGACATACTACTTACTTTGTCATTTAGAGAACCTCCGTTAAATAATTTAATGAACAACACAGTTATCAGTACAATGATAATGTCTTCCTTATACAACATTATTAAAATACACTAAATGTGGAAACGCCTAAAAGAAATGTGAAATCTAACAATGCAGATAAAAGAGAAACTCGCAGATAAAATATGAGTGATGAAACAAGGGATTATGCAAATTAATGCTTATAAAATTTCGCAAATACTTCACCTTAGTTTCGCATTTTTTTAAAAAAATAAATAAAATAATGATCATCATTATTTTTGAGATGGAAAAATGTCATTTACAAGTTCAGCAATTTATAAATACACAATACAAGCTTTCGTATTATGCCTTTATGAATTTATATAAAGTTTATATAATAAAATAAAGGCGTTTGTATACAAGCTTTAGCTGCAGAAACACATTGGCTGAGAACGACCGTAGCGCCTGTAGAGAAATCGTAACGAAGAAGGACCAACACGTGTTAAGCAGTGTCGCGTATATCTCCAGTAGGGTCGGAATTGATGACGATTTTATTCGTTATTAGCATTTAAAATATTTTTATGAAACCTATTTCTACCATAAAAATTAAGTCTACTCTATTTAATAATAGTTAAAAATATGAAATTTATGTTAAAATTTCTAAATTTGGGCTCAGATTTCAAATCTAAAAAAGAAGTTTACAATTTTATAAGTAACGAATTGACTTTAATTTTGTGATAACATACACTACCGTTTGTAAAGATTGCAACAGCACGAAGAAACTTACCGGAAATGATAAGCAGGCTAAGACATGCAAACGATTAGAATATGAGAGTGATAGCTCACGAATCTAGAGTACCCTAGATTATCAGATTAGCGACAATGGGTTGTCAAATTTTCTATTTTGTTGTATGACGTGGTAAAAGTCCGCCATGTTCTGACAGAAAGTGGGCGCGCGCGGTTCTGTATGTTTTGAATGGTAAGGGTTCTTTAAAGTCGTTTATAAAGAAATTTAAAAGTTTTTGAACACACTTGACAAAACAGGTAGGGATGAATTTGCTATATTTTTCTGTTTTGGTTCGTATTTAAGCTTTAATACTAGGCAACAAATGAAAAAAATCGATAGTTAGCATAGATGTTTACATTACTACCGATGTCCGCTTACGTGATGGTATCATAACGAAAATATATATATAAACTGTTTGTATTGTACAAAGAGAAGTACAAAAGTTAGTGTAAGGTAGCAAAATGTAACCAAAATTTAGTTTTCTGCCAATTTTTCCGATGTTATTGCTCATTAAAAAGCCGTCCATCCACGAAGAATATGAATGTTTAAAGAACTTTTCGTGTTTAAATAATCATAAATTGTTATATTTTGCATGTTTCTTTTGCTAGAATAACTTAAAAATAGTTTTACATTTCTGTTTAAATTTCAGTCAAATAAATATATTTACATTCTAGTTTATGTCTATCAGGGGCATCGATTGAGCATTGTAATGTTTGTCCTTCGATACTTTAATGCTTCTTTAATCTTAAATTAACGAAACAAGAAGAAAAATGTATATTTTTCCAATTAAATTCTTAATAATTCACTAAGTTGATATTTAAATTTACTTTTAATTAATAAGTTATAATTAATTTTGGTTTGCATTTAAACTTCTTATACAGGGTGCCTAGGAAAGTCCCTTTAACCGGAATATTCTTGCGAACCGAGAGAGCTACATCCATGCAAGTAAGGTAACGGTATATTAAAGTGACTATGCCCGACCTAATGTAAACGACAGTAGCGCCCATAGTGGCAAAATTTGGAAGATAGGCGGTGCAAATCGAAAACGAAAACAGATAGAGCAAACTTAATACTTAGACCGAAAGAATGGTATTTTATAATGACTATTTTGACGTTACTGCCTATTTTTGCCTAAAACAGATGTTTAGTCTGTTTTCATATTTTTAAAATGTTTTTATTAATTTTTTCGTTTCGTTTTTTGCGAAGGTTTATTTTAATTCTTAAATTATTAATTAACATGCTGTACTGCTTACATTCCAAGACGATTACATTCTTACAAATTCTCCCTCCATCATTCCCTCCGGAAACGGCAATTAACCGCACCTTGTCTTTTGTCACCAAGTTATAAAATCCCAACTTCTGCCAAAATAATAGCCTGACAGTCTAATGCTGATCAGTTTTATTTTTGTTTGAAGTATTCACTCGTGAATAAAATTTTAGCGAAAATGCCGAAAGTTAAAACATCTAAAGCCTCATTAAATCGACAATGGCTTCAAGAATTCCCCATTACACATCACATGGCAAGATTAATTAATCTGTGCCAAGTCTGTCAGTAAAAAAATTATTTTCATAAATTAAAATATTACTGCGAATTTTATATTGTATATATAATGTTAATATATATAAAATATAAAGTAGTTTAAAAGCAATCAATAACAACAAATAGNGGGCAAGACCCGACTAATTTCAGTCAGAGAGCATATAATTAAAACTACGATTAAAAATTGCATTCCTGTATTATGACGACGAAACAAATAATTTCTCGTTTGTCTTCATTTTTGCCGTTTTTGGTTAAACAAGAATTAAAACGAAACATTAAATTTCTCGTTTATTTTATATTTATAGCTATTTATTTTATACTATATTTTATACCTATATTATTTAAAATTTAATTTAAAAATTAGATATCAAAATTGAATAAAATAGAAATTATAGCAACATATACAAATATAATTTATCTGCATCAAAATTTACAGAGAATAAAAAAAAAATTGATCGTTGAATTTCATGTATTGTCTGTATGGTAGTGTCATTCACTAATAAACTTTTAATTTTACCAATTAAAAGATGTATAAACACGGAGATTAAAACATTTCAAATTAATCTTCCGAATACCATAAAACGTCGATTAATGAATCTTGTGCATGATCCCGGGAACAATATTTTAACAAAGATGTGTCGTCCGACTCTGTTTCGTAATCTTTTCCTTTCAAATATTCCACTACGTACGAATCCGCCAACCGTAAGATAGAGGAAAGGAAAATACTTTCGATGAACAGCAAACAGCAGTTCAAATGTCTGCTCAGATTCCAATCCTCCACGTTGAATATCTTCCTTCTAAAATACGAAATAAATATTTTATGAAGTTAATTAAATTACATACTTGAAAATAAACGGATGAAATACTTTTACCTCAGCAATCTAATTAATTCCAAAATCCACGAAGTTATCATAGCTACGATAATCAACAGAATTATTCTGTGTGTTTCCAGTGTATTGAATTCCTGAACGTACTTTGTTATTACAGTCATTGAAATGACGAACAAGCTGACCGACGTGCTGAACATTACCTGGTGAAAAATACTGCAATGAGTTGCGTAACTTTTCCGGCCAAAATATTAAAAACCCTCGATATAGGTAGGACATACGATCTCCCGTCTATCTCTCCATTCCCTTGACCTTTAACCACCAAAATTTAAAAGGATCGATCCCCTATAGTGCAAACCTTCCAGCAAATTCCAGAAATTTTCAACAATAGTAAGCCTCTAAAAGGATGAATAAAATAAGGCCCTCCCAACTCAATAACATCCTAGCATACAGAATCTTTCCAACCTATTATGAAGTTTATGATAAACAAGGTGATTTCTGAAACACCGTATCAAATATTAATATTGGATTCTGCAATCGCTAACGTTAACATTTTCTTACAATTCGAAACCGTAAGTTTTATCTATATTCTAACTTAACCTATTCTAATAAATTACCAATATTGGTAATTTATTAGAATAGGTTAAGTTAGGTTAGAACGTGGGTCCACTCTGCGCGGCCATGACAGTCAACATAAGTAAACATTAACCTTTCATTTTTTAAGTTGCTGTATTTACGTAATTTCTAATATAATATAAACGCTCATTTTATGTCGAGGACAGACTACTTACTTTGTCATTCAGAGAATCTCCGTTAAATAATTTAATGAACAACACAGTTATCAGAACAATGATAATGTCTTCCTTATACAACATTATTAAAATACACTAAATGTGGAAACGCGTAAAAGGAAAGTGGAATCTAACAACGCAGATAAAAGCGAAAGTCGCAGATAAAAGCGAAAGTCGCAGATAAAAATATGAGTGATGAGACAAGGGATTATGCAAATTAATGCTTATAAAGTTTTGTAAATACTTTACTTTAGTTTCGCATTTTACAAAATAAATGAAATAATAATTATCATTATTTTTGAGATGGATGTCATTTACAATTACAGTAATTTATAAAGGCACAATGTACCCGATGTACCCAAAAATGTACCCGATTCATAATATTGCTGCAATATAAAAAGGCCCTTCTAACTAGGGCACGAAATGCAGTCAATTTATAACGAAACGGATCATTAGAATGTGCGGGGATATATAGTGGGCTATGTGTAGGTTTGGTGTACACATTGGTGGATATATGCCCATTCTTAATAACAATATTGATGTCTAAGAAATGTATAACTATGCAACTTTTTTGTTCTTGCTTCAGATTTAGGCCATCTTCGTTGTCGTTGATACTTTCTTTATACTGCTGCAAAATTATGGACAGAGACAAAGAAATCGACAGGATTAAACGGATAGCAGAATCCTTAGGCATTGTTAGAAACTTTGTGATAAAGGATACAAAGGTCTCTAAACAAAACCCTAGTAAATACATAAATTTCACCTACAACAAAAATGTAAGAAGCGTTATGAAGGAGATTGCGGACATAAAAGAATCAACGGTGATTTTAAAACGAGCTCCTAATTCATTTAAAATTCTAAGAAACGATAAAGGGGATATTAGGAAAGAAGATAAAGCAGGAGTTTATAAGATCCCGTACGAGAACCAACAATTAGGATTAAAAAAGGAGTACATAGGAGTTACAACGAGGAAATTGAGGGTAAGGGTCAGAGAGCACAAATATGATGTTAGGAAAAAATCAAACGCAACTGTGCTGGCCCATATGGCCCAAGCCCAAGATTCCGTAATTGGATGGAAAGAAGCTGAAATCATTAAGCAAATACACTCTCCAACTTTAGCGAAGACAGCCTAAAAAATGGAAATATACAGAAGCAAACTTGATGATAGATGTATAAACGCCAGAGATGCGGAGGGCCTACCCTCAGCATAGAAGTTTGGTATTAAAAGACATACAAATGGCTTATGAATGACGACTTGATTCGCAATTCACGTTATGAGAGCATTTATAATTTTTGTTAACTATTACTTATTTATTGTTGTATGTTATTTATTTTTACAATTGGCATTTTTACACTTTAATTATTTTACTTAATTACTCAGTTGTCGATATTTTTGAATTTTAAATTTAATGTTCTATTTTTTGTGGTTATTCCATATTCGTTTTTTCAACTTGAAGATGATCTATGAAGTAGATCGAAAACGTTCGTTTTTAAATAAACTCCCTCGGCAACGGATTAGCTGTTGATTATTTTGATTATTGATTTGCCGAGTACGATTTTTGTTCAACCTGACTATTTCTACTCAGAACGGATACACCTATTTGCAGGTAACGTCGGTTTCTACAAAGTTTGTTTCTCCTGGGCATCTACAAAGACGGCCAGTAGTGCCACGATGACGACTAAAGCGAACGTCTTTGGTCAAAGGCAAATATATTTTGTGTTATTAATGAGAATCGTGTAAATAAATGATTCGAAACCACGTGTTGTTATTATTTGCAAGAAAGTATTAATTTATACTACTTTTAAACTTATAAAGGTATTTACAATGTTGTGACGTAACATTAGGGTAGTGTGACGCCTTAGTCAATCTCCACGTTGCAAATCGCTTATAATTGTCCACACTTCACTGATTGTTTACACTTGTCACTCGAGTGTTATTTTCTCTAGAATAACGCAATTCGTATTCTTTTACAGAAAAGAAATAAAGTTTATATTCTAATGTAGGAGAAGTACTGTATTGAAAAACGATATGAATTCATTATGAAAATGAACTTTTGNCAGCAAGTGTGTGGGCTAAATTTGGAGAATCCGTGCTTCTCGCATGGACAACTGTATGTGGCCGGCTCACGCGTCGAAAAACCTTCCGATTTATTCGTGTACACACCAGACGGAAAAACAAAAAATATCGTGTATCCACAAACACTCCAATAAATAAATAGAATTGAAACGACACTTTGAAATGTTTTCCCGATGAAAATGAATAATAATAATAATAAGTTTCAATAAAAATAATAAAATGTAAATTGAATTTTATCATAACGAGTTTGCTTGAATTTCCTTTCTTCTGAGATCGCATCAATGCGCGACGGGAAGCTAGTTTATATATATAGATATATATCAGAAACAATAATATACAACTGTTCCAAGATACATATAAATACGTTGATTAACTGACTTCGGTTTGTTATAAAGTAGCCCATGATATTCTGATAATTGAAAAAAATATAGACTTTTTCACCAATATAAATCCGAAAATTTAAAATGCACGAGATAAATACTGAGCTATAGTACAATGGTGTGTAGATGTTCACAGTTTAACTAGAAAAGAGTATCATTGTACTACAACCAATGGCGTGCCGTAACATTTGATGATAGGGAAGCTGTGTTTTTTACCTTTGATGATAGGGAAGCTGTGTTATAAATACGTCAACAAATTTTTTGTTGACGTATTTATATTTAACTAGCTGTTACCCGCAACTTCGCCCGCGGAGGTTTTAAAGCGAACCCCGTTTATATTCTGTGTTTCAACAACCATAGTAATTATTATATAACACCTACCGCTGGGAATGATGAGAATTGCTAAGAATCAAACGAACTCTTTTCAATTTGATGAATTTTCTGGAACGTGTACAATCGTTCTATAATCGAACCAATATGCAATAACAAATTCGAATTTAAAAAGGTTCGAACATTTGGTTAAAAAATCGAAATATATAAAAATATTTATAACAATGTCTGAAATGTTATTAATTTAATACACTTAAGTACTTAATGA
>NW_019386455.1:0-1786 GCF_000671375.1 Centruroides sculpturatus | reverse complement strand
ACGATTTATATTTTAAAAATAATTAAATTCACTTAGCATTCAAAACTTGCGAAATTTGAAAAAAACAAATTTGCTGATTAAATACGGAAAACTGTTTAACTGAAGTAAAACGGGTTTTCCCCTTTCTATGGATGTCTGTCTAGTTCAGTTCAGCCACATTCCGCTACAGTTCGCCTTTATTATCAGTTCGAAATGAGGTGGTTCCATAATACCCGCAGTGTTCCATAATACCACCTTCTCCTCTATATAATTATAATAATGTTACAATAAATTAAGTTAATATATAATTATATATACAGTACCTAATTTATATATAATTAATATATAATTGTATGTACAGTACCTAATTTATATATAATTTATATATAATACTGTACAGACAATAGTAATCTCTCCGTAGCGTGGCACTTGAAGGCGGAAAATAGTTCGGCTGCCCTATGACGTTTTACGTAATTATAGGAGTTTTTTACCATTTTTTACGAATATCGTCGCAATTTTTTCGCAGTTTTATAGGAATCGTAATTATAGGAACCCGTTTTATAGAGGGGTCTACAGTACCATAATCTTCTTCTAAAAGGTAATGTAAAAGTTCACAAAAATACTTACTTTGTAGAAACTTTTCAGCATGCGTAAAATTAGATGAAGTATTGCTGAAAGATGAAAAATATACATTACTTCCAAATAAAGAGTGCGATTTGGACATTCTCTCGCTCCATGATCCCTTTCGAAGTAGACATTTAGTTGCTCAAATAACAGCTAGGTAAAAGCTCATTAACCACAAATAAACAGACGTTCCAGTCTTACCCCATGACCTCATCTTGTACCATCTTCCCCTATATATGTTCCACTGCAGAGATTTTTGTTAGCTGAACTCCTCGTAGATTTCTTTGCGAGTTTGAACGAATTAAGTGTTGATAGATAGGGATGGGTCTTCAGGTGTGCAATAAACCTTTTGTTTCGGATTCGATGATCCGTTCCGGACATATCCCAAAATTTTCTAAACATTTCGTATGGAGTCAGTAAAAATTTTTTATTGACTCCATACAATTCAGTATCGGGTTTACTGACGAGCCATCTCTATACGCAGTTACGAGAAAAACAGTGGTCCTGATCATTCCAAACTTGTAAGTCATTATTCCTTTCTTAATCAAAAGGGCTTGGGTTTTATTGAATTTATTTTGTTGCTCTTAGGAACTGGGATTCGGACGGATCGAAAAAGCCTCAGGAATTTTTCAGGTGGTGGTCAGTCCAGATATGTCGGACTCCGTGCTTCACCATTCTTCCGCCCCGTTGTGGTCCTGCCCAAATCCATAATGGGCTTACTAAAACATGCCCGGCCCACCAGTGGCCAAGCGGTTCCGTTCCACGAATACTGGGAGTTCGGTCGTGGATTTGCGCCAGGGCAGGAGTTTTCCGGGTTTTCTCCACGTCTGTAACGCATAAGTAGGAGCCAGTTACCCTTAAAAACTCCCGGAAGGCATTTCTCCTAGGCAGATAGCCCAAGTGTTGCGTTGCCGTAATTTAACGAACAACAACAATAAAACATGACTTCTTAGTATTCGCGGGCGGAGAGTTTTAAAAAAGTCCACACTTTAATATCCTTTTAATAGATATTAAATTTCAAATAAACTTTTTCCATTCAATGCCTCATCCCGTGAATATCGCAGGTCTGGTTTATTACGAAAATCGTATCGTATTAAAGACATGAATTACGTGATACGAAACATAACGTCATTGCTGTATCACATGACATCACATTATAGATTTTTAAGTCTGGATGTAAAAT
>NW_019386454.1:41009-48737 GCF_000671375.1 Centruroides sculpturatus | reverse complement strand
ATCAACTAATTGGTATTTTGAAAAGTTATTTTATATATTATCATAAACATATAAAAATTAATGAAATACAGTAAAGCTCTGCTAATTTGGACTGATAGGGGGTGAAGGTGGTCAGAATTTACAAAAGTCAGAGTTTTTGGGTGTTTTCTTCACTGACATGGAAAACAAGAAGATGGATATACAGTACAGTAATTTAGTATAAAGTTTACACAGATTTACAGAGCTTTATTAAATTATATTGCAAAATTTATTATTACAAAAAATGAGCTTGAAAAATTTTGTCACAACAGAATCCTATGATAGCAATGTAGTCTTTAGTAACTTATAACTATAGTAATATGAGGCATGGTATTGCAAAGACTTTCAGATATCAAAAAAACACTTGTTAATTATAATTTTTTTTATTCTCAAGAAATTTTAAATTACTATACAATTTTTCGANCAAAGAATACTTAAATATCCTCTACTTTTAAATGAATTAGTTAAGGTTAGCTCAATTATTAGATTAAAATAATTTAATAAATTTTAAAATTTATTTTAAATAATTTTATTTCAGTGTACTGAAGATTCTCATTTAGATAAAAAACTACTCAGTAAAGCTGTTGACTTAATGACAGATGTTGCAACTGCTATTAATGAATTCAAACGTCGTAAAGATTTAGGTAGATATTTTGTTTATAGATTATTATGTAAATTATTTAACAAGTTTTAAAAACTAAAATTTATCGTTGTTAGTTTTCAAATATAGAAAATCTGCAGATACAAGTTTATCTACAAGGATTTCAAAATTTACTATTCATTCTATCTTGAAAAAGTCATCAAGATTTGGTATGAGATTGTCATCATCAATTGGTTTGACTACTGTAGTATGTTTTAATTTAACCATTTAATTTGTGATAACATTTGAATAATTCAAAAAAAAATATATACAAATTTTTAATATATAAAATTTAGACAAAAGATGAAATGTTTGAAGATGCTGAGAAAACTTTTCGAAGTCTTGAGAAAACAATTAAAATATTCCTGAAAGATGTTAATTCTTTTAATGAAAGCATGCAAGTAAGTTTTAAATGTATAAATTAAATTTGTGAATAACTGAAAAATGTTTCATTTTAAAGTTTTAACTAGTTAGGAATTATTTGATTTTTATCAAGGTTATATTAAGAATTGTTCAAAATGTACAATTATTTAGAGATAATTCACAAAATCTTACTGTAGAAAATTTTATAAATATTGAGATCATAATTTAAATCACTTCAAACATAGTGTAAATGAAAACCTAATACAAAATTATGTCAGTGATAGTAACATTCAAAATGATTCAAATATGATTTATGAAATGAAATATATATTATTTTAAATATAAATTTTCCATTATTTTGCACATTTCTTTATCACTTCAATTTAAATTTGTTTAAATATACACCATCTTAGCATTTAGCATATGAAACTAACATAGTTTGTGTGTTACTTTCATATGCTTCAAAAAGTGAACAATATTGAAAAAAAGCATAAAATATATACACAATATTCAATTTAAATTTCAGTAGAACTTTGACAGTACACAGTCTTAGACAGTTACAAATGAAAGTTATGATCATTCAAAGTGTAAATATGAATGGTTTATTTTTTCTAAATGTATAGTTTTATCTGGAGATACAAGGATTTTTTCATTATCTTCTTTCCAAATCTGATTTTATTTGAAATTTTAACTGATTGTTAAATTTACTTAATTTGTAGAATTAATGTTATATTGCAATTTTCATTTATAGTTATTTTGAAATTTTTTTCAAATACATAATACTATTATTAAATAATTCAGTTTCTTTTTAACAGTGCCTTTGTGAGAGGAATAGATTCACAGCCATATCAGTCATGTAAATTATAAAATGAGAATTTATTCATTATTTCATTTGTAAGAAATATCTTCTAATCTAAAAATGTAATACAGTATGATTATAATTTACATGGTCTTAACTATAATTTACACAATTCTGAAGCAGTGTGACTTTATTATGATTAAATGTACTGTAAATTTTATAGGCATGGATTAAACTAATATACTATAGATAAGATCAATACTGTATTTTCACTGCTAACAGAAGATCAAAAAATTGCATCAGCAATTGATTTTTTTACAGATTGCTTACATTTTTTATTGTTCTATATAGATAACTTTTAATTGAATTTTGTAGTTTTTTTTTCATGCAATACATCATAAAATTTTCATTTCAAATTTCATTTACTTTTATTTTAATTTTAAAAAGTTTTACTTTATCTGCATAAAAATAACATGAAAAATTATTACATCAGTGATTATATATATATATATATCTTCACAGAATTCATTTTGCTGAATTTTAATGTATTTACTGAACTAGTTTATGATGCATTCCATGATTATGTGTAAAATTTTCCACAGGTAAATCATGATTGCACTTTAGTTTCAAAAGTGAGAATTTGAGAGAAAAAACAGATTAGTTGGTTAGTAGGTAATTTTTTAAACAAAAGTTAAACTGGTAAATAATCATTTCTAATCAATTTGGCCCTATGTGAATAAGTTTGTTGTAATAGTACTTAGTTTCTAAAAATATAAATCAATTAAATTGATTTTTTTTTAAATCAGCAGTGCTGTAATATCTTTAAATTTAAAATATACTTCATCATCATAACCTTTATTCAAGAATTTGTATTTAACAAAATTTTTAATTTAAATATTAAAAAAAAAAAAGTGTATAATTTCAAATGTTAAAAAGAACTGATGATATAATTGTTTTTTTAAGAATTAAATGATGATCAGAAATTAGTTTCAAAAAACGTAAAAATTATAAATCCTAATAACAGTAACTATACGTAAACAATGTGACTTAGTTCATTAAATAAAATCCTTCTTTAAAAAACAGATTCCTAATAAGATTAAAAAAATGAATTAATTTAAAAATTTTTCAAACAATTATTACTTAATTAATATCAAGACTTATTCAATTTATTTTGATAAATTTCTTTTATCTTTAATGATGTGAAAAGTCATTATCATTATTTTTATTAAAATTTTTAATATGTTTTTCTCACATTAATTTTTTTTCAAAACTAAATGAGTTATCTTTATTCAATAAATCACACTAAATTACTGAAAATTTTCTGTATAGACTAATCAAGGAAAATATATCTCAAAAGATTAGATTGTAATTATATTATGAGAATTTTTTTATTTTTGTAAAAATAGTTTTTAGCTGAAATTTATACATTTTTTAAGAGTTAATTATATAATTCATAAAAATAAAAATGCATTATTTTTTCATATCTTAAGGATTATAGAATGACAGCATTAAATGTGGCTGAAGATATTGCAAACTTTTATCAACAAAGAAATGCCCAACAAGAAATTGAAAAATTGAGGACAACTCACTTTATTATAGTAACTCAGTATTGGGAAGATTTTGTAAGTTCTTTTTTATTTAAGGATTTGTACAATATTGTTTTTTTCTGTAATTTCAATAATTACAATAATTTCACTATTTATTAATATTATTATTAGAAAATATCAATGGAAAGGCATGTAATAAATCCACTGAATGAATTGTTACAAACATTTAATGGTCCAAGAAATTTGATACAGAAGCGGTATGACAAACTGTTGGATTATGAAGCATGTACAAATCGATTAGAACGTAACAAAGATGTGACTAAACAGAAAACAGTAAATACTGTTTATTTCAAGATTATTGCAAAAATTGTGTATATGTTTTTCAAATGAAATGATTCATTAAATTATTTCTTCAGCTTTGTGAAGAACAGCAGTTGATGAAAAATACATATGAAGCTCTAAATAGTCAACTTTTAGATGAATTACCAAAATTATGTGAATTATCTACTGAAATTTTAAATTTCAGTGTAATAGCTTTCCTTCAATTGAGAAAAACTTTTCTTGGGCGTGTTGCAAAACAAATGATTGAACTAACAGAGGTAGTTATTTAATTTTACTTGAAATTTTTAATTTACTATTAGAGAAAATATAAAATTTATATTAAAAAATTTTTTTCAGCTTCCTTTGATCATTGGTAATAGAACAGAATTTTTAGAAACATTTCAAGTAAAACATAATTTGGCATCTGCAAAACTATCTGATTTTTCTTCTGAAATTCGCCAGATATTTGCAAGTAATTCATCTTTGTTAAAAACTGATACTTTAACAAAGAAGACTGACACATTGACAAAGAAGACATCACCAACTGCACATCGTTTAAGTTTAGGTTCATCACCATTGAATACTCAGGTTAATTTCTTTTTTCTATAATTTTAATTTTGTAAAAATCTTATAATAGCTTATTTTATAATTTTGTAACAGACTGAAAGTCAACGTACTTACCTAAAGTCTCATTATTCATCAAACAGTTTGTACATAGTTAGAGATTCATATGTGGCAACTGATATCTTAGATTTATCAGTTCAAAAAGATGACATTGTTAGAATAATTAAGAAACAAGACCCAATGGGTAATTCTCGCAGATGGTTTGTAGATAATGGAAGTAAGTATTTTATGATTTTAATATTTTATAATGCTAATAACTTATCATTATTATTTATTTATTTTTATTTTATTACATTTTATTCAAGTATACACAACCAAAACCCAATATATTAAGCAAATATACATCCACAACTGCCGTAATTGATTGGGCGAAATTTGGATATAATGATTATAAATTATAAATTAGAAATGAATTTCTAATTTATAATCATTACATCTAAATTTAGCCCAACGGCAGTTGTGGGTGTATATTTACATTTTATTGCTGTTTTTGTTAGTAAGTTGTTTTTATCAAAATGAATTATTTAATATTAAAAATTACTTTCAAGCAAATGTTTTAAACATTAATAATTCATATATTCAATTATATTTATTTTATATAAATTTTGTATTTAGAATGCATTAGATACATTTAAACAGCAGTTAAATTGGCTTTATGTATATAAATATTAAATCATATAATGCCAAATTTGATTACTTACATACGCATGCATATATATATATGTGTGTGTGCATGTACGTGTAAGTAATCAAATTTGGCATAAAAGTAGTGTGTGTGTGTGTGTGTATGTATGTGTATGTATATATATACACATACACATTACTTTTTTCTGCTTTTATGACTTTTGTATAGATATTTAAGAAATTTCTGAATTTCTGCTTTTATAATTTACATATATATAACGTTATCTGCCTTAAGAGGACCATTATTCAAGCCCATTGTGGGTTCAGCCAGCTGAGTGATGATGAACCCTAAAAAATTCATGAGTTTTTGATCTTCCCACATTTATTTCTAGTTTTCAGAATGGTAGACTAACTTTTTAACTGCCTCAGCAATCAAGCTGGCAATTATTATATAATTGCCAGCTGGATGGAAAATTGAAGATGGTTTAAATTATTATATAACATAATGCTATATTGTAATAGTGTTGTATAATTTTTTGTTATTACAATATAACATAAGGATGAACTATAAGTAGGATGAAAAAACATTATGTAACTTACAGTAGAGCCTCGATTATCCGACCCCCGATTAACCGACCGTCCTAGTCGGCAAATTTCAAATGTCCGCTAGTGATATGGCGCTACAATATTTGGCTATGTCTTGGCTACTTTAATAGTATTTTTACGTGTTTTAACTGGCAGCACTCATTCGACCATGAAAGGGAGCCAGTATTTAAGCGAGGCTTAATTTTCTAATTTTTAACAATACAATAGTGACGATTATTATTTTAAAAAATTTTTGTTAGGCTTAACATCGATGAAAATTCAACACGAAGTTGGTTAATAGCGATATACTAATTACATAGGATATAATAATATACTACACTAATAATGGATTTTTTCATACTTTTCGGTTATACGGCTTTTCAATTATCCGACCAACCCCAGTCCCCTATTGAGTCAGATAATCGATGCTCTACTGTGCTATTATAGTGAATCACCATATATATCTATGCATTTTTTTTTTAGTAAATCTATCACATTTTTCATTCACAATATATTATATAATGAAATGATCTCTTAACATCAGCTGTTGTTAGAGGTGACCGTTTAAATGCAGCAATGATATTTGAATCTGTATCTAATCTTACATCATCTGCACTGCATTATACTGTAGTACAGCATTCCTTTTGTTCTGGAAGTTTGTGATGACTGTTTTTGAACTGCTTGGATAAGTTTGAGTGTCATCTCCTAAACTTCTAAATTTTTAATGATATTCATAAGAAAACTATAATATGAAATTATAAAGGCCAGATCACTATTACAAGTATTCTGACATTACAGTTTGCAGATATTTTAGTTTTTGCAGATATTTTAGTTATGTTAAATAATATCATGTTAATAATAACTTGATGTTAATACATTATTAATTTTATGGTGTGACACCATTTTATATATATATAAAATATTCTTTTTTTTTCACACTTTAAATTCGCTATATCATAGAGTAAGTAGTATTGTACATAGAGCTAGTGCAATAAACTGTCTCCATAGATCAAGGTCAAAGATGGTCATTCATTGAAGATGCCACTCAGACATTGCAGCACAGTTATAAGCAAATTACTGAATAATTTATTTATATTATTTTATTTTCTTTTTTTTCTTTTTATGTCTTCATTAAGAGTCTGATAGCAGAGTGAGTACATGTGTATTCTACATATTTTGTATGAATTTATATTGTTTTGTTTTTTAAGAAACTTGTCCAAAGAATACACTATGGCCATATTGAATTCCTGGCTAAATTTGTGGCAGTAATGTAAAAGAGTGGTAGTGTAATCTCTGCTCTTTATTTACTTTATGGGAGATAACTAGACTTGGCAACTTTGCACTAACATTAGTGAAATTAGTGCTGTCAATTGGTAAACTGCAATGTTAATCCTTTTTGTTGCAAGAATACATTTGAAATACAAAAATTTACAAGTTTCCTGTAGAAAAATTCAACGAAAAAAAATCAAAAGTAGCAAAAAGTAGTAAAATAAGATTTATTTAGAAGGGCTGTGGAGTTATGTCCAGTAGAAATGTTATCAGGAAAGTAGTAATTGCTACCAAATTTGATCTCTAGTAATAAGCTAGGCACTAAAGATCATATAAATAGCTATAAAAATTGTAACATATGGATTTTAGTGTCTAGATTTCTAGCTTTAATAATAACAAACAAGAATATATCTTTACACCAGTGGCGTGCCGTAATTAGAAGCGGTGGATGCGCCACTTCCCTTGTATTTTCTAAAAAATAAATACATATTAATTTTAATTATATGAAAATAATCGCACAATATTTAATTATAACCGCATTATGTATCTTATTAATTTCTAAACTACATGTGAAAAAAAGATAAGATTGCTATTGTATATTCGAATATTAGTGGCAGAGTGGAAGTGCTGTATTGTCAGCATCCAAAAAGCCAGATTTGCGCATGTGCTTTACGGAGCACCAACCTCACCCGGTTTAGCTAGTGGAAGCCTACGACCTTGGGTTGATGCTACACATACAACGCTTCCAATTCTATCCACGACCGGTTCTGGGCTGTTAGCCGCCCGCCTGCTAGATATTTGGCCGATTACGTGAATAGCAAGTAGATTTATAACTTAACCCAACCGATAAGAATTTACTGGTATGTTTTTACGATAGTTCTGTATAGTTGACAGGAGTTTAAAAAATCCATTAAAATATTTGATATATTTATTCCGCT